>NW_028288732.1:6262500-6420070 GCF_059628265.1 Tinamus guttatus | reverse complement strand
TAACGGGAGGCGCGTTGAGGTCATGCTTGTGTATTGCACAATTAGGAAATTGTTAATGGAGAAGGCGGAGGTGAAGACTTCAAAGCATTCTTGCCAGCAGTGGCTATCACACTTGAAAACATCAGAAAAAAATATTGAGGGGAGATATACATATATATATTATTTATATATATATATTTAGTGGAGGCATATAGATGTAAGAAAGTAAACATTACTGATATCTACCTTTACGCATTCCTAATCTGGAATTTCTTGAGTTCTCATTCAGGGTCTAATCACTAAACCATCCTATTTCTATTAAAATAACTTTTGCAGGTAAGAACATTTAATGGAAACTTAATAGTCTGAGATTTTCTTATTTGTCTTTGCACGCCACTATGAGTTTCTGCTTAACGTGGTAATGGAGGTACTTAATAAATTCAAGTTAATTCAGTATTTCTAACAAATGTCCCTATACTATTAAGAATGTACCCAACAGGTCCAAAACTTTGTGTGGAATGAGAAAGGTGTGACCAATTTATGCATTAATCTTAATTTGCAATTTAGGTCCTGCATGTAAATAGCTCGTCTTTCCTGGGAGGGATATGGGCAGAACGTGTTCTCCAAGAAGTTGCAAGAACAGAAATTTCAAAATTACTCAAAAATTGCTTTTTGTACATCTCACCTCTTTCCAAAGTGTGTGCCATGAGGCTCTCTGCTTCTCCAGGCTTTGCAAACTCTCCAAACAGAGGTATATTTTAAAAGTTTCATTTAAAAATTATTGAAATAAAAATATTTGCCATTCAGAGAGGTTCATCTGAATTAAAAGAGGAAAGCACCTGTAGTTAATTCATTAATCAAAGAGACTCTGGATGGGGCCATGTTAATATTGTCTGAGATTTTTGTTTGGGGAACTCAGAGACTTAAATTGCTAATTCATGTTACAGCTATACAGGTGATTCCTTTTGTTGGATTCAACCTAAAACTGAATGTCCAAGGTTAAAATAGCCAGGCAGCTGTAGGAATAAGGAATAGGATGAAAGGTTGGCCAGGGATGAAAATAATAATGCTGATTGCTTGATGGAGAAAAGGATTTTCTGAGGCCAACCATTAGGGGTTAACAAGGAACACTTGGTGAGATATAGGCAGCACCTGGGAAGGTTGTGGTAAAGGCAGAGAGGTGAGGGTATAAGGATCACCTGGGAAGAGTGCCAGGTAAAGGAGAAGGGAGAGAAACCTGCATGGAGAAGAGGTGGTGGAGTCTCTCGGTTGTTGTTGCCTGCTCCTCTCGCTGTTTTCCAACAGGCAGCCAGCTAAGTTTCCTAGAAACCTGTTTCTTTTCATTGAAATCCTGTCTGGATGCTCTAATACTTGTCTATATTAACAGGAGAAAAAAGGTGTTATAATTCATATTAAATTTAACTGTAGAGTTTCCATAGAGATGATGTTTAGCATAAAAATAGCTGTAACATTTTGACATTGGTTATGAGACTATAGTTCATAAGACATTATTTTACTACTATTACTCACCCTGAGCAATACTGAAGTATAGAAATAAATTCTTCATTTCCATAGGACAATTTGTGTAATGGAATATGCAGAGGTAATATAACTTGGCTCTCATTTAAAATTGATAAAAGGCTTGAATTTTCTACAAATTGTAATATACAACTTACATACATCAAAGATATGTTAAATTGAATATTTTAACATAAACTTCCATGAATGGGTTAGATTTTTATAGATTTGTAAGGGTAGGGCAAGAGAAGAGAAAATAAAAGTTAATAGAGATGTGTGAATTTTGTGGAACAAGTCAGAAACATTGATTTTGGTTAGTTTATATTGGCTGCTGGAATATTTTCAGACTAGCTTAAAGTTTTTCTAGAGGCTAAACAAAATTATCTCCCTGCACAGCTTACTGAGCAGCTGACGTGAGCAGAGAGCTTTACTGGGCTTCATCCTAGAAAAGAAATCTGATGAACACTGGTGGAGTCTAAGATTCGGTGATTATAGCATCATTACACAGGAAATGAAGTTTGGGTTCTTTGTGTTGCCTGGTGGAATTTTAGCAAGGTGTTGTTGGCTGAGGAAGTCCTCAATATTCATCACAGGTTAAAGGATGCTTTCAGAAAGCAAAGTAATGAAACCTGCAGTGTGATGCTGCTGAAGGTGATGGTTAAACTGGAGCAAATGCAATCGACCCTGGGGATGCTGCCCGTCGTGGTGATGATGTTGCAGCCCAGGTGGCCACAGCCCTGATGGACCTAGATGGGTGGGAATGCTGGTCACCAAGGCATTCTATTGACAGTGATTTTAACTGGTTCAGATGGGATTAAATAGCAAAAAATAATAATAATAATAAAAAAAACCAACACGGCTGAGCTGTGGGAGATGGGATGGCTGTCTGAGTGTGCAGATGGTCCCTTTGAGGTCACCTACCAGACCCTCAAGTGGAGAAATCCTGAATTGCTGTTGGCAGTTCTTTACTGCCTTCTGATGTTGCCTGTTTTACCTGAAATATATCATTCGCACACATCTGGCAAGCCTGAATCCTCTGTTACAAAGCAGATTTGTTTGAACCATGCAAGTGTTCAACCAATTTCATACTCTTTAGTTTTTGAGGGGAATAATTTTTATACTGGCTCTGGAATTGCTGCAAGGTGATGTGTGTCCAGTTTGACCATAGCTTAGAACTGTTAAATTTTCTTGCATTAAATACCATATGTTCTCTTTTTGTGCAAAACACTCTCCCAAGCACCTGCATGCTGTCATCACTCCCGTTTCCATTAGGAGAGATGCCATTTCATTTGAATACTGATCTCCATAGTTCTGCTCTGTTTCTGCAAGATGTATAGGTCAGAGACCAGTTTTGTCTAGTAGCAACTTGATTTTTCTTCCTTTTGGGTCTGCAGGTGCTTCTGTAATTCAGGTTGTCAAAAAGGGTGTGTAGGTAGAGAGGCAACGTGTTACTGCTGTTTAGCTGTCTCCTTTTATGCACTTCTGATAGAAAATATGGAGGTTTTAAACCAAAAAAAAAAGCCTTTATAGGGAAGTGAATGTGCTTCCTTTTTAAATACATATATTAGTTCAAGCTAATATCCTGTATTGCAATGATACCCCCAGATTTAAAATTAAATTGTTTTGTCTTCAGGAAATGAAGATAATCAAGTGATTAGTGGACTGTGTGACTAATTAGGCCACTTGGCTTTCATTTCCAGCAAATGCCCATGACCAGTGAATCTTTGCATCTGCAAAATGAATGCAATTATAGCCATAAAACAAGTGCTATAAAATTGCTCTGGGCACAGCTAAAATAGTTAACAATAAAAAAAAAAAATAAATCAAAGGAGCAAAGCAGCAAGATCTGTGGTGGGGTATCAGGCTGCAAATCCAGAGCTCAGAGGAGCTGAGGATGCTACAACACTTGTCAAGGAAGACCCTCATGCTGCACAGTGAGGAAGCAGGTGCACAGTTAGGAGAGCTAAGTCATAATTCTCCAGAATTATGGCCAGAAAATGTTGCAATGCATTAGTCTGTGCTGAATTGCAACAAGTCCTAATTTTGCTCTGCGTCGCTTTGCTGTCATAATTACTTTGCTGTTTGTCCTAGCTATGCTGGAGTGAGGTGGGTGATGGTGCTATCCCTGTTTGAGAGCAGGGTGGTAGGGACCACTGGGGAAAATACAATGTTAAGAAGTAGATATCAAATAGCTGCCTTTTATGAATGATTCCTAGGAAATTAAATAAATCCTTTAGGTTTGTATTTGCAAAACCAGTGAACATTTTTCCTGTGTGATGGTATATTACCATCCCTTAAAAAGCTATTATATCTTAGAAAACCTGGAAAGTGCTTTTCAGGTAACTATTTTAGATAAGTGCAGATTCTCATTTGCATATTTAGGAAGTTGTTTTTGTGTGTGTTTTTTCTGGCTCTGACATATATGTTCTGCTCATAGAGTCTACTGGATATCTTCTTTGAAAAGGGCCAATATCACTCCAATATCTCGTTATTTCAGCTTTTGAGTCTATTACTATGGAAATTGTTAAGCAGCTGTTAACCTTACAGTAGCACTTGCAGACAACTCGGAGCTGGGAATTTTGAGGAAAGGATCTGAAAAATAAGGACAAGGTTGAAACCAATACTTCATTATAAGTTTTATTAAATGAAAGAACTTAGTCTTTCATGCTCGATTGCCCAGGAGTAGTGATTTGTGTTGGATTTTTAAAAGAAAAAATATGTTTTTTGTGCTGATTTCTGGTGATTCTTACTTGTTTATACTTGTTAATAATGCAGAAAAGCTTTTTTTTTTTTTTTTTCTTTAGCATCCTATTTTAGTTTTAAGGGACTTTTGCCTAGTTAACTTTTCCTTGGTTGTTTTTAAAAGTAGTAGTTCAAAATGATGAATCTCAGAGCCCCAGGGATATTTTAGCTTGTAGATACATATTTTGGTTGCATCTTTGAACTCCATGACCATGGCCGAAGACCCCACAGTGGCACTCTCTGCCTGGAGGAACCATCTCAAAAACTTTTCCCATTCTCATCCTAGGAGCCTGAAGAGGAAAATTGAAAGTTTCCTCCTTGTAACTGTGTGTAATTTGTGTTAATTTGCAGTTGCTGTCTCAATAATTCATTTGACAAGCTCAGCCTTTACTGGGTCAGAGGATTCATCTTTCCAAACCGAGTGTGTCCATATGTTTACATGCGGATCCGACACGCCGTTGTGCTCCTGCTATCAACTCCACTGTTATATAACACAAGTCACTACCTTTCAAAGCAGCCCGTCTTATTTTGAAGACGATCAAAAATTCAAGGGAGCAGTAAATAATGAAGGAGCTTTGTTTTCTCCTCATCTCCAAGGAACAAATAAGGTGGATGGAGGGAGGCAACGAGAGCATTAATTTTTAAACTCTTTATTTTCTCATTCACCCTGATGAGAAGGAGGAAAAGGGAGAAGTCCAGTGAGCTCATTGGAGAAGTGTTGTTGCTCCTGCATTTTTTTTTTTTCCTCCCGTTGGGTTGACCTGTGCTGTGACCTGGGGAACCTGACCACTGTTTTAAGGTTGCTCTCCCAGGTGCTCATCCAGGGAGCCACTGCTCAGTGAGAAGTTCTGCAGAAGATAATTCACAAAGTTTTGGAAATAGCCTTTGCTCCTCTTTTCAGGGTCTCATGCTCTGTTTAGTGAAGGAAATAAGAGCAAGTTCAACCCTGGCAAAAGAAGACTCTAGGTTAGAGCTTGTCCCAGAAGGGAAAAGTGAAATACTTTCAGACTGTGCTAGGCTTCAGCTGCTGCCTAAAAGTGCGTGTGTATGGCATTGATTTTCATCAGACTTGTTTCAGCCAAGACCTCCTTTCTTCTTGTGGTTCAGCCAAGACCTCCTTTCTTCTTGAGACTATAGAAGTAATATAACTAGCAGAGGGGGACATTAGAATTTGATTTTTCTATAAAATTATAGTGCACCCTTAAGGAGAAATAAAGTTTTTCACTAAGACTCTGGAATAATGCAATACATATAGGTCTTCAGAAGTAGGGATATGCATCAGGTATGTCCTGTGTCATCTTTCTGTTACCAGCGTGGTTTAAAAAAAAAAAAAAAAAAAAGGGAATAAATAAATGAATAAGTAAACATTGAAATAGTTCTTTGCCATTTGCTAAGTTTTCCTTCATCCTTGTCCATCCTTCTGCTGCTGCTGTGGCCTCATGATGCCGAGCTCGGCCGAGGTGCTGGGGGCTGCAGTGGGCATGCACTGCATGTGCACAGCAATCTGCAAAATGGGACTTTCATCTTCTTTTAAAAGCTATTTTTCAGCTCTCCTGAAAAACAGGTCTTTTAAATAAGAAATGAATAGAGCAAAGGGACAGCTGTGGCTACGGTAATGAGTTTCATGTTCTTCCAACATCAAAGACCGGGCGACAGCTAAAAAAGCATCAGGTAGCCAAAGATTTCATATGTTTAAAGATGATGCAGCTGGAGTTCAGTTTGGAGACAATCTCCTTTCTTTGTAGCTAGAACATCAATTCTGTTTGAAGCATATTGCCAGGACTCTGAATGTGATTGCCACTTCAGAAATTTTACCTAAACAGTGGTTTGCATTGCTCGGTATCTGCGGATTGCTCTTCTGCAGCTGGAGGTTTCCCTCCTGCCTGGCCTCTCTGCAAATCGCTTGGTCTGTAAATCAGAGAAATTTGAGCAATGATTCTTTTTCTTATTCTGCTTCCAACCTTACTGTTAGTGGCCTTATCTCGATGTCATTCTTGTAGTGTCTTTTTCATGAAGAAAGCAGAAGTGCTTGTCTGTAGCCACAGGCAGCTGTCAATAATATATATGTCTATATATATATATTTTTTTATGTGCATACATACCTGCATATACATTCCCTCACCCTTCACTACATATGACTATGAGCATAAGCTATAGGAGTAGCCTTTCCTAATGTCCATTATTAAATAGACTTCATCATTATTTCTGCTTGTTCTAGTCTAAGGTTGTGAGAAATTACTTAGAAGTATTAAAACTATTCCAAATCTGAAAGATGTGAATACCTCTTATCCAAACAAAGTAAGCAGAAGCAGCCTGAAGGGCTACAGCATGACATTAAAATACTGTTTCAGATCAATGCAGAAGTGTGTTAATGTGCTGGAGAGTCCAAGGGTCAGACACTTAAATATAAAAGTAGGTTTCAGGGCTGGGCTGAGCATCTGCCACCTATAGAAACGCTCCTCTCAGCCTGCTGGTGGTTGAGGTCATCATTTAGGCCATATTTAACATGCAGTTGGGTGGGAAAAGTTGTGGTGTAGGAACATTGTCCTACCCACTAAATCCTGGACCCTTTAGACTACTCCCTGCTAGTGTGGTGCATGAGCAATGCTCTGGGATGCCCTGAATTAATTGTGAGTTTTACTGATTAAAAATTGATGCCTGCTTAGTTAATGGATTGCAGCTTTTCACTTTGTTTTCATTAATAGGTCATCAAGGAAAAACAAAGAACAAGGTGGGACACATTTGAACAAGGCAGAAGCTAAAGTTGACCAGCAATCGAAAAAAATAGTTGTATTTTCTTTGCTGATGGCTTCTTGCTCAACAGGTAATTCTTCTACAAACTTAAAAATAGCTTTTTAATTGCAACCAATCTCCAATGATTGCCTTTATTTTAAAGCATCATGATGACGAATTGTGCTGAAAGGATTGACTTTGATAAACTGTCCCTACATATGCAAATATAAGATTAAAAATTGTGCATATTCTGAAAAGGAATCGTTCAGGCACAAGGGGAAGCATTGGAGAGGCACCGATGCTGATGTTAAGATGAGTGTTTGTGTGCACTTAACACTCTTATTTTTAGCTCATATGCAAAACATGCAATGGCATTTTGCCTCTTAAAATGCATATATGTAAATATCCCCATCCCTGATGGGTTTGGTGTCAAGCCTAGAATAACCTCCAAGTGCCACGCGTTTGTCCCGATCATTTTCGGCTGTTGGTAGTGAGCAAATTCCACCTGCAGTCCTCGTGCTGCAGTGGTTTACTCTGGGGGGTTTAATTTTGGAGGATGTGTGTGATAAAGCTTGGGCCCATTTCTGTGCCTAAGTTGGACCAGGAGAACAACCCTCGAGGATAGGCTTTTCTTGATAAAAGATAGTCAATTATAAGTGTTACCTTATCTTCGGACCCCAAAGAGCATCAAGTACAGACGTAGCACAAAGCCCGTGTGCATTATCAAGAAAGATGTGGTGCTGCCTTTCCAGCAGCTGGATGTGCCCCCAAATATTGTAGATTTTATATTTTATTTATATTCTATATTTTTATTAAATTTTCAAGAATGATTTCTTCCTCCAGCTCGCCAGGCAAGGTTGCTAATGCGGCCGAAGCTCCTGCTGCATCCGAAGGACCGCTGCCGTATGAACCATATACTTATTATTTTCCTGGTGCCCCTGGTGATCACAGCAAGGCTCTGTGTCTCCTTCCACATCACAACTTGCTTTTTTAGTCCACAGAAAGTTCAATGTTCCTAGATCCCACAGATCTTTTTTTCTCTTCTTATCCAGTGGTTTAAGGTCAAATGAGATTATGAAATTTAACAAATACAGGATGAGAGATACGTCTCAAAGTATAATTTGAAATGAAACATTGGAGTTTAAAAAAAAAAAAAAAAAAGATAATTTACTATCATTGCAGAAGAAAACACAAATAGCTGTTTTTACGTCCTTTTAAATAGTCTTATCAAGATTGTAGCTTTCATATGAGAAAAATCTGGAAAGGAGACAGCAAAATTGCTGCATGTAGTGCCAAGTTAATGAGTTAGTCTTACTATTATATCTTAGTAGAGGATGAAGTATTAGAGTAGGTACTTTTCCTAATTTTTTTTTTTCTTTGCAGAGTGTGCAGGCCAGTCTAGAGATTCATATTAGATTTTCATAAGAATAAAGAGAAATTTGAATCCTTCCCAGTAATCAAGTAATTTTGCCCTGTGGTAACATGATAAATGAGATTTGAAAGGGGAACGATTGCTCTGAGCCAGCGGTCCCATGAAAGATGGGATGGAAAGAGTTTAAATAGAAAACACCAGAAAAAGTCATGATTCTGGATGGATGAAAAAGGATGAGTAGGAGTTAGCTGGTAAATGAAAGGGGAGAAATAGGAAGCAGGATGAATGGCAAAGTGCAAAAAGTAGACTGTGAAGATGGGGCCGGGTGCTATTAGATCACATAGTGGCAATATTACCTGTCTGGGGACTGCGAGGGGAAAACAAATAGCGTCTGTCCGTGACAATTTAGCAGGTTGTCGTGTGTCTCTGGAGGAATGAGGCTGGGGCTGGTGCCTCTCCGGGAGGTTTGGGTCTCCGCAGAATCAAAGCGAATACGAGTGGATGCGGATGCCGAGGTGCCCGGCGCGACGCCCGGCTCCTTCCTGGCACCCGGTGGTTGTCATCGGAGGTGTTGGGATGTTACCCTGCTCTTGCAGCATGGCAAAGGAGCGCACGGGAGACCACAGGGTGTTAAAATACAGTTTTTGCAGTAGCGGAAGGCCCTGTGCCTGAGACTGCCTTCGCTTTCTGCTAAAATAACATTTTAAATTAGTTTCCCTGATATGCTGAATGACATGGCCTTGCCAGTGTAATTCAGTGAAAATCAAGCTGGAGGTGCTTGTGTGTAATTCAAGAGTACCTTAGGTTTTTGAGATATCACAAGGATGTTTGGGCATATGCGTGATCAGGCCAAGACTAGAGGTCACTAAGGTGACTGCTAGTCCTGTAATGTTTTTAATTAAACTTAATCCAAGTATTTTTAGATGCTATGAAGTGATCACTGTGTTCTTCAATGTGAGTACAAGTAGCTGTGTCAACAATAACTTTGAAAATGAAATCCTTCCTATACGTAATTTCATTTTTAGAGAGCGAATATGTTGTCTATAACACACTGATGGAAAAGCTTGGATGTGTACTTTTTCCTTGGATTTAAACCTCAAGTGTTTTGGGGGGACTGTTTCTCTACAAACAGGTGTCTTTTGTGACTCTTTTCTGCACAGCAGGCATGTGTGCAGTACAGCTGCCAGCCCTTCAGAGGAGACACATGAAGCCTGGCGTCGTTCCAGTGGGGATGGACACGGAGGCTTGGCACCAGCACACTCTGCAGTGGTGGTCCTTGTACCCAGCCAGCCCGCAGGTGAGCAGAAACAAGCACTACAGGAGGGACCACTTTTCTAAAGCGGTCAGTATTGCAAAATAAGTATAATAAGGCTGAACTTACCTTGTGATCGGGTGTTTATGATGCTTGACTTTCAGTCTGCAAGGCTATTTCTTGGGAAGATGGTCTGCGATGCTGTTGTAGGATGGATGCTGTGGTCTGGCTCTTATGGGGACCATGTTCCATGCCTTGGTCACTGCCAGGTGTCACTCACCAACGTTCCTCCTGCCAATCCAGCTTCTCGGGAGTCTCAGCATCGTCCCATTACAACATGGGTTGTGGAGTCTCCTTCTCTGGAGATCTTCAAGACCTGCTTGGACGCAGTCCTGTGCCACGTGCTCTAGGTGACCCTGCATGTGCAGGGGGGTTGGACTAGATGATCTCTAGAGGTCCCTTCCAACCCTAAGCATTCTATGATTCTATGATTTAGTTTTAGGAGTTGGTGCCTTTTCCCACTTGCCCTGACTTGCCCTCAACGTTGATTTCTTCTGGTATGGTTCCCGTCACCTGCTTCCACATGGAGGAATGGACACCTTGTGTTACACCAAGCTGCTGATGAGCTGTCTCCTCTCAGGAAGGAATACTGGAAAGTGAAACCTGTGGTGAAACCTCTTCTCTGCTCTGAAAACTGTGTGAACAGAGCATCCCCAAGACTTATTTACGCTCTATTTTTAGGCCTGTCTCAACAGCTCTGGGGATTTCAATTGGACAGGCAGGGACGAGGGTATCCGGGAAGGCAGACAAATGAGGTTTGCACACACAGGAGGAGGATGCTCAGTTACCTGTGGAAAGCAGTTGTTCTGTCTAGTGGGATTTTTTCCAAATTCTCGGCACCATTCGTGGAGAATAGATACTTTTACAGTGCATAAATCACAACTTAGCCTTCTTGGACATCAAAATCAAGAAATGCAATCGAAGTAAGTCTTACCTATTTTAACAGCCTTTTAAGATTTTTTTTTCTGCTCTTGATTGTATTTCTAGAGTTTTCTGATTTTTTTTATTTTTTTTTTGGTTGCTTGCTTGCTTGTCCAATTTCATGATGAACCAGTGCTTTGGGGCAGTGGGACAGAAGCAATGGATGTGTTGACCAAGCAGTTCTGCGTGCACGACTCCCCCGGGTTCTTTGCGTGCCATATGGAAGGAAATCACACGTTGAGGAAAAAGATCTCCATAAGCAAAACTGATGATCATGACTTGGCCAAGAGACTGTGTTTGTGTCTGTCGCTGTGATTTGCTCTCTTCTAATGCAGCAGAAGGAATCTCAAGTAGAAATACTGTAATTGAGCCTATTAATTAGCAGGAAATGGTGCCCTGCAGCTTAATGGCTAGTGGGGGGTGGAGCTGAGCAGCAATCTACTGGTAGCCAATTAGGTCAATCAGCAGGTTTTTTAGTTACTTGTTGAGGCCACCTTTAGAGGAGGGTAAATGAAGATACTTGCAGGGATTGCTGCAGGCATTGGGGCACAGCATATTGGATTGCTATCAGTAAAATCATTGATAATAGAAGAGGGTGACACTTGACTGAAAAAGGGTGTTGGATAAGTAACAGGAAACCAGAGGGAGGAAAAAAATCTTAGAATACATTAGGCAGATGTTCCCAAAAACGTGGAAGAAAAAGCAAAAGTGGCTTGGGGAGGAAGAACAGAAAAGTAGGTGAGGAGAGAATCGAGGTTATCACAGTGCTAACTGTTAAAATAGGGCTGTTTGCCATAAACTACCACTGGAAGGCACTAAGAGAGTTTTCTGACCAGAAAAGTTTCTCTTTTATGTCAAAATAGGACCAAGTGTAAGCCCCCAGTGGGCACTTCTAGCAGTTCTGAGTGGTGGACAAGCAGACAATATGGAAACATCATGTTAATCCACACTCATTGCCATCGCGGCAACTGAGAAAGCCACAGATCTTCTAAGTTTTTTTTAAAAAAAGAGATAGAAAAAAGAAAACTGCCTAAATTTAACTCCCACTGCAAAATCAATGTGGGACAGGATAAACCCAGCATATTTAGGAGAGCCTGAGGCTTTTTCAGTGCATGAAGAACGCCTGATGCACATTTGAAATTCTGCTGATAATGGTTTTCCACTGCTGTTATCACTCTAAGATAAGTTGTCTCCTCCCTATCTTTCTCTTGATGTCAGTTCTGATAAGTATGCATTTCTCTTCATGACCTCGAGCAACTTTCAGAGGCATAGGTCCTTTTCTTTTTCTTCCTTCCTTCTTTTTCCTTAATGTTTTCAACCACGTAGGAGAATATCCCAGGTCCCAGTGGACTGCAAGCACTCATTGTGCAGTACATAGGAATCTACTTAGTCAATAGTCCAGGGAGGAATGTTGATTTTCTGTACACATTTTATACACTATTCATTCAGAAAACTTATCATTGTAATTTATCAAATCTAGGAGTTAAAATCAACCGTCTTCTGAACTGAAAAAAACAACTGTTTTTTGGCCAATGTCCTTGCATGGGACAGAAATGCTGTCTGATGGAGGGTAAGGTGGGAGGAAAGTACCTGGCTCAGCTGTCTTTAAAATAATATTCTTCCATGAAAAATATTTCAGATTCCCAGGTTCTCTCTGGCACCAACAACCAAATTTTGCTCAAGCAGTGAAGATGGGCATGACTTGTGGTTATATTTCTGGCCAGCCCTAATATTTTATGAGCCATCTCTTTACATATATCTCGTCAGGACGGAGGAGAAGGCTATTTTTCTGGAAGGTTAACTTTATAGTGCTGCTAAGTCTGTTGTTTGGCTTTTGTACAACCAATCATAATAAAAACATTAATGTAACAGAGGAATCTCAGTTCTCTTTACGCTTCACAATTAATGTGTTGGAACCTGAGTCCCAGCCCTGAAATGAACACAAAAACACCAGTTACTTTATTTAGATACTGTTAGATATTCACATTAGGAAACAGTTAAAGTTTCATGAAGTTTCTTCAACATTTTTTCAGGAAAAAAAATAAAAACACCACCAGCACCTGTTTTAAATGTTAAGTTGATCTATTAGGCATATAGCTGAAAAGGACGGATGACAATGTGTTCTGTGTGTCTCCGTTCTCCCTTTCTTTGTGGAAAGGGCTTGTTTTTTGGGAAGAGCTTGCCAATTATCTTTGGGCTGCTGTGTTGGCTGCCTGACAATATCAATTCACAGGGAAAACCACAAAACCGTCGGGGATAATGATGATGATGCCCACCAAGACCAAACGATAATGCCCTCAGAAATAAAGCTGTGCAGGCAAGTTCCCTTTGAGAAGTTTGATAAAGGGCGCAGGAATTTGCTAACTGCTTCTGCAGGAGGGGGGCACGTTTTGATCCTGCACACGTTCTTGCAAAGTGCCATTTTTTTCTTTAAGCGCCTCCCAGAATTATTTCGACTGGATGGCCTTTTTGCAACCATCTCCCTTTCACATGTCTGGAGTCCTTTTCTTGTCACCATGTGTCGCCTTTTGTTTGCGTGTGGTGAAGCACTTTCTTTTGTTCTGTCTCCATACGCTTTTCCCCAGGAGACCTATTACATCTGATTTTATTTTCTTGTCTATAGTTTTCTTTAGCAACCCGCATTGTCTTGGCTTTGTTTTGATGTTGTCTTTGCTCCTTAGGCAAGGTGCTGTGTGTATCTCACTTACAAAAGTGCCTTTATCTTGTTTTACTTGAGAAGAACCAGTCACATTGGCTGTGATGTTGAAGCGTGGTCCATTCTGCCTTACATTTTGCATTACTGTGGCAAATCTTTTTATTTAGCAGTATCCTGTTAACAGTGAGAGTGTCTTGCTGTGTGTCCTGAGTGGGCTGGAGACTCTCTGTTGCGTTTGCCCATGTGGGCTCTATCACTGGCCCCGATTCTGGCCCTTGGAGGCTGTGTGGATGGACAGAGTCAGTAACTGGCTGTAATGTTTCTCCATAGCTTTTTCTTGGAAGTCCAAGTAGTCTTTATGTTTAAATTGCCTGTTTCTGTAGTCTTGATCATAGAGGGATTGAAAGAGTGGTTCAAGGCATTCATCTGGACAGATACGGTCTCCTAAATGCTGAATTACAGCCGAGTAATAGAGTAATAGAAAGCTGAGTGTTTTCTATTTCATGCATGTAAGCTATGCAGGTGGTGGAGATCCAGGTCCAAACGAAGCCAGTGGCCTTCACCAAAAATCGAGTCTGGAGAGGGTCTGACCCTCAGCAGGATTTGCGCTCAGTGGGTCTATCCAAAGTGTATGTATTTTGGATGTTTCTAGCATTGTTTGCAATGAATAATATTTGCTTGCGTATGACATGGTCATCGATGGCCCTGGAAATCCCTCCATCTTCCAGGACAAAACTTAGTCAGATGCAGAGTGGTTACAGATGACTACCTCAGGAAGGGCTCATCTGGCCCCGTTCATGGGATTTTACGCTGTGATTCACTGTTCTGATTTAGTTTTGCATTCAGTGGATAAAACCCTCAGCTAATGTATAACGTAACTCCCGAGTTCAATCGAGCTTTGCTGTTTCACTTTTGTAAGCTTTTGTCCTCGCACGTCCTACTTTCTGTAATTATCTCCCTTTTTGTAACTCATTCTCAAATAGTCAGTCAAAGGGTGGCTTTTAGAATATCTTTTTTGAATATGGCTATAGAATTTTTGATAGAGTTTAATGGTTCATTTACTATGACAATCCATTTAAGTATGATATGTTTATAGATAAACGTCATATATAAATATACATCTACTTTTAATTATAGGCCACGTACACAATTCTTGATCTAGCACTGTAGCTGTTATAAATGTTATAATTAAATGTCTTTAATATTTTTTCTATATGCCTTTCTGACGCACATCTACGTTTATGCACCTTTTAAGGATTTTGATAAATCTGGACCTACAAATAAGTTTTTTGGGGAGTACTTGGGGAGTAACCACGAAGAGAAGGCTATAATAAAGAGTGTTTTTTAAAGCAGAGCTTGAAAGACAATTATATGCTCAGGTAAGGCACATACAATGAAGTAGTTTTATTGTGTTTGATAACTCCCCACTGCCATAAACTTCTTGCAAAATGAGTGTGCACTTGTGTCTTGGTCACTCTCGCTGTAAAGGAAGATGCTTCTGAACTGAGCCTAGAAGTATAGATGTAATATAGATATAGATGGCTGTAATGCACAAGAAGTTACAATAACCAGCTGAGGCAGCGCAGAAACATCTGCTGGAGCGGAGTCCTGGGTTTCATAGCAGATAGTGCCAGAAGCTCCGGAGTTTTATTGGAGCAAGAGTTGAAAATCTCATCTAAAAGATGCCTTGGCTCCTTAGGAAACCTCATTTGGCTAACGTGGGATAATGTGGACTTTGATCCCGGCTCCGTGCAGCCGATGGGAAAGCTGCCATTGCAACCCGAGGGAGAGCATCACTTCCACCCGACGGGGAGATGTTGGGGCTATAGAGATGCCTCAACACAGGATGTTCAGCAAATGCTTCACTCGGTGTTTGTGTTGCTCTTTGTCCTTTTAACTCTTATCACGTATCACCTTCCTATTCCGTTTCCCTTGGCTGATGCTTTATTTATTCATTTAATTTCTCTTTGAAGTCCTAGCCCCGAAGGCTGGAAGTTCACCCTCCCCAGCCCAGGAAGGAGCTGATAAGGGTTTGCTCATGCAGCCGAGCAGGTAGAGGGTTCTTCAGCGCTGCTGCTCCTCCAGGATAACCTCTTAATTAACACTTGTCAGCCGTGGCAGGCACAGGTAATTCCCACACTAACAGGTTTTTGCATGCACCAAATGGATTCCAGTTACTCCTTTGACAACTGGACCATAAAATCTCATTCTGGCAGAGCAGTCAATGGCATTGCTGTTTATGCCAGGCTCTGAAATGCATCAAAATGAGCAGCGTGTTGCTGCAGATGGAGGAGGGAGCCATCACGGTGTCCGGGCAGCACAGAAGTGCTTCTCCCAGGACAAGTCACATCGTTTAGCCAAGGAATAAAATGTCACTAATGAGAGAGCAAATGGGTCTCACAGGATGGGGCTGGAGGTCGTATTTAAAGATGACATCAGCAGTTTTGCTGGCTGTTGATTAGCTGCAATAAGCTAATAAGTGAATGAATACTTGAAAGGCAACAGAAAATGATACCTAACTTTCCTTCTGTAAAAAAGAAAATAGTGGATTCACATTGATAGTGGGGATGAGGATGCACTGGGGAATCCTTTGCTTACAAGTTGTTTCTCTGATTACCTAACACAGCAAATTCCCCTACATTTTTGCTCTTGTGTCCCTCAATGTATTTACAGTGCTCATGCTTTCCTTAAACACCAGGAATGCGAATGCTCCAATGACTGCTGTATAAAATTCACGCCCTGCTGGAGATCCTTGGTTTCAGCCTGGCCCAGATTTGCTCTCTCAAGTCTATTGTTGGACACCAATGAGCTCCAGGAAACTCTGAAGTAAATCTAGTGTGGTTGACACAGTTTTCCCAAGACTTAATTATCTTTGTTGCTCATATGCACTGACTTTCTCTCCGAGATAACTTGGTGAGGCATATATTTTGGAGTGCCTCCAATTCTCATTTCAATTTATAATGTGCAACTGAGCATACGCTTTTAAATCTCTTAATGAACAAGTGTAGGACAAAAGCTAAAATGATGCACGCGTTCGTGTATTAATTGCAGTAATAAAGCCAGAAGTTTGAAACGGGCTGGGCATGAGCTGCTCTGTACCGATTACAGAGTCCTCTGCTCCATTTTGTATTTCAGGGTTCTGGATGTAAACAGTTGACATTAATAATGTTGGGATGTGATGTGATCTCTCTGCAAACACAGGTAATATTGGCTCTAAAGGGCAAACTTTACCCCTGATTTGCAGCAGGGCTTTCCTGAGGATCTGCTCCTGAAAGTGCTGGCATTTGGAAGGGAATGAAGATGGGGCAGTGGGATGAGAAGTTTTGCTTCAGATAGAATTGTGAAGTAAATTCTACTACATGGCTTTTCTCTGACTGTGATTCTCTTCCTATTCTCCCTCCTCACCTATTTCCCAGTGCGTGGATATCTATGTTGGTGCCTTGCAGCCTGGCGCTCTGAATCGCTGTGATGTCTCTGACAAGAATAATGGTGTAAAGGTGAGTTATTCCTCCATAACAGCTGATGCTGAATTCGATAATTTCTTTGACTTTGTCAGGAAACACCAATCCTATCTCTTCCTTCACCTGCTATCTTAGGCACCAGCCTTTCCTCTGGAAGGTGGTTTCAATACTTCTTTCCTGGTTGATTTTTATTACAACTTCCAAGTTTTGCCACTGTTACCTCTGTCATATTCCACAAGACAGTAACTTTCCACTCTATATTTTAGAGGTTTCTGTAGTAGAGTGCATACCTTGTGTTTGTCAGCCATCAGTGTACTGCAGGGTGCCTTGATTGATGGGATTTTCTCTTGTAATTTGTTTCTTGCTCCCCTCTCCCCTATTTTTCCTCATGAGCAGGAAAGACTGGCTATTGCTGTCCCATAAAAACAGTTTATGTAGTAATCAATATTGTATGTGAATTTGACCTTACTATCTGTGAAAAGTGCTACATGTTGTGATGAGGGAATGTATAAAACTAAAAGAAATTGTGTATGTTTGTCTCTAGCTATAGTCCATAAACGTCCACTATCAAAGTTTTATACATTGCTGAGCCTGTGTCTTGTAAGTGCTCAGCTTACTCTATAATATTATTTGGAGGCTTTTCCTTCTCTATCCAGTTTGGATTTTCTTTTTAAGCATGTGTGTGTGTGTGCATGTGTAACTTGTTTTTGCGTTTACTGTTGCTATTTCACCTTTTTCACCTCTTTTCAGGAGGTTGGTATGTAGCATACTTTTCTCCTTCTGCTAGAAAGCTGGGCAGTTTCATTTCCCTCTACATCAGAGATACATGTGTGCTAAAAATGTATATATTTGAAGTCAAAAAAGATAGTGTTGCATTTACAGCCAGCCTACTTTTCATTTTGCCTTCTGCAGCCTTTTGAAATACCTGTACCTGACACTCATTTTGCATAGGCAGCTTTTCAATTAAACTTCTTTTCTTCATGAAACTTAGCTCTCAAAAACTTCCAATTTAGGCTGGCTCAAAGAAAAAAAGAGGACTTTTTGTGTGTGTTGAAAACCTGCCTTTTCTGAGGTTTCTGAAACACCTACTACCCATGGTATGCAAGGCTTTTAAGAATATTTCAGATATTCACCTAAACTGTGACTTATGTTTCAAGGCTCTTTTGAGTCAGTGATAGTTATGTTTGATCTTAGAGTTAAAGCAACTGGGTAAGAAATATCAAACAGAAAAGACATTTCCAGCTTCAGGCTACTGAGAAATACTAAAATGTCTCATTTAAACCATTGAAAGCTGAAGGTGCTAGAAGAGCCAGTAGAGGAATAGTAAGAAAATTGTCTTAGCTTCCATTTCATGTTTATGCTTATTTATGTGGGTTTTTTTTGAATAAACTAGATGTTTACATACACTTTAAATGCTCTTATGCTTATGATCGGTTCCTGGTTGGTGGTTCAAGTGTTGCAGTTTGCTCTTGGCTTTTGAGCAACGATTGCCTTCAGGTTCACTTACTGTTTGCAAAGTTATGGCAAAACTCTATTGACTTTTAATACAGGCCAATTTTTATCCACTGAGTTTTTTATTCAAATGATCTTTTTATTGGCCAGGTGAGCAATCCGAAGGGCATCCTGTTGATATCCACTGGGGTTAGGGAATCGATTGGGAAGTTGTATATGGTCCTTGTTTGTGCACTGAATCTCCAAACTACATCCTCATGAGAACACAGGGTGTTCAAAGAATAAATCCACAGATGCTGTTTTGTTTCTCTTATAGGTCCATTACAGGAATTCCCATCTTCTCCGGGGTTTCTGATTTATATGGAAGAATGAGTAAAAGACTACAGAAGTGAATGAAAGTTTTGAGGCTTTAACCTTTCAAGCTATCCTAAAAGAGCAAGGAAAATAATGAATTAATTTAGACCTATTAGGAGAAAGAAAAACAGAAAAAAAAGGCTTGATGAAAAGTACTGGAGTTTTCTTGGATTTAGCAAAGTGTATCACCCAAAATGTAAGCTGATGTTAGGATTATTATTATTATCAAACTTAAATTTCTAAGCACGGAATCTCATTTATTCTAAAGAACAGGATTACATTCTCTGTACATCAGGTTTTCCAGATGGACTTTTTCATTTTTAACTCAGAATTTTCAAAGACTTTTAGATATAACAGTGATGAATGTTCAAAAAGAGTATTTTCAACAGAAGAGAGCCAAGGTAAAAATGTCATTTTTATCTTTAGCTGTCATTTACCTGGACCTGTATTTTTTTTCATATAATTGACTATAATGAAAAAAAGCATAAGAAATACTTAAAGCACCAAAACAATATATAGTAATGCTACATAGGGAATAACTGCAGTGTGAAGTTCGGAGGAGGATGACTATTGTGTGAAGACTTTGGTTGCATTCCATATTTTACCCTTTTAATATGTATAATCTTCCATATTTTGGAGAGAGAGTTTAATACACTTGTGAAAGTTTAAAGCTAAAATCACAGTTAAAATAGGATTTTTATTTTGAATGAAATGATTGCTATAAAAGGAACAATAGTTCTGAGGATGAGAAGAAGAAAACTTTCTGTAAGTTTTGAAGCTGTGAACATGAGATTTTAAAAAGTTTATTTTCAAATAAATTTATTCATAATAACACAAAGTCACAGGAACGGAAAGAGCAAATCTGATGGTTAATATTGGATTTCAGAAGATTTCAATCCAGGTCAGAATATAATATGTAACCTAGAAGTTGTGAATTTTTTACTGAAAACAAATTCCCAGAGTATTTAAATCCAAGCAAAACAATACTTTTCCATTGTAGGTTGTGTCTGTAGAATCATGAATTTAAAGTAACTTTCTGCTTTTAGACCTCAGACAGCCTAATTGGGGTTGCATCCCAAATGGGCAAAAGATATATATTTCAAAGGAACACTAGAAGCAGTTATTTTACTGGTAAGGTTTTGATATGAAAACCTCTTATTTTCAAATTATTCATAGAAAATATTCATACATATTTTAAAAGTCCTAAAGCATCCATTTTAGTTGAATATGAAAATAATAAAAAGAAGTCTTGGAATACCTATGAATAACTCATGAATCTCTAACAAAAATGTATAGGTGAATTATGTTGAGCAGTTAACAGTTTGCTTTCTCCTGTGTTGCATTTGCTCGCTCTATTCAGCTAAACTCCTAGATTGTCACCACGACGTGTCCAAGATGGTTAAAGAAAAATATTGATTCGGAGGCTGCTGGAAGATGGAGCAGGTTAGGAATGAAGGGACCTGCAAACCGAAGGTTTAGCAGAGCACAAGGCTCCAGTTTTGTTGCAGGACTGCTGTGCCAAAAGGAGTTTCCTAATTGCTAAGGCAGACTGCTGAGCAAAGGGGGATGGCATTTATAAAATCATTTAGCTTGACCTGAGTGAGAAAAGATGCTGTGGGGCTGTAACAGAGCTAGATGAAATAGTCAGAGGTAAGGATGCTAATGAAGAAAATGGTTTGAAACATGCATGCATATTATTAATGTAATCAGGGGGTGAAGCAACCTGGAAAGAGGAAATGACCTGGCAGTGCTGGTTGGGTGGTAAAATAGCAACTTCTGCTCATTTTAGCACTGCTCAAGAAAGCAAACAAAGGGTCAGCTGCTTAAAAGTGCAGAAAGGAAAGCGCCCCTGGATTACTGCAGCATGAACTGCAATAATTGAGCAGGCCTGTTAGGTCAGAGCCAAGCAGAGGGACGAGCTGCATGTTTTGGTGCTGTTGGTGGCACAACGCAGCCAAGACGCTCGTCCTTGTGTTTCATGTTTCAGCAGTCAGGGGAGGCCCAAGCTGAACGGCAGCAGAATTAATGGCAGCATTAATTAATGATTAAAGGATATGCCTTGTGATAAGGCATTAGGAAATATAATAGATTTAGGTCAGAAACAAATGTGTAATCCTGAAGTTAAAAACCTGCCCTTGAAACTAGGACAGATAAACGTGGATCACGTTCAGAGATGGGCAGGTGAAAGGCTCCTTTCCCAGCCCAAGCTCAGGGCATTGCCAGGACCTCCACCATCAAGTCACCTGGGGATCTGTTTATAGGGAGATACTCTGTGGACTAACCTTCTCCATGAAGGGCTATGGGTTATTCCTCCCACTGTGGGTGTAGCTGCTTTTTAAACATTTTGACTTCCTATTTTCCAAAAAGGATCACTGTTCTTATGGGAGTGCAAAGGTGCTGGGTTTGCTGGGCTGATACACATATCCCTATTCTTAGGTCCAAGGACAGCAGTTCTTGAAGTACACCTGCTTGTTCAGTAAGTTGTCCCATATCATGTTGCTTACCAGATTTCTAGGCTTCATAATCAGTGAGAGTCATGACTCGCAGAACTGCAAGGTCTCATACCGCACTTAAAAAATAAATAAATAATTAAAAATAAAAAAAACTAGGCTTTTTCAAAAGACATTTCTTGGAGTGTTTGGTGTGAGCAGTACTGTTTGAGATCAACCCTTGAAAGAAGCATCTTTAAACTCCATGTGAAAAATGCTTCGCTCATAGATAACAAGTTGTTGTCTTCCAATACACTCAGCTGCTGTTTTCAGCCTGTTCTCAAAGACTTTAGGGTTCCCCGGAGATTCTGTAAAGCAGATAAAGAAAATGCCATTATGTCCTATATAAATGTACACTACAAGTATCCTTCAAACCAAGCAATTAATCTCCAAAAATCAGAATAAACTACATTTAATAGGCATCAGATAATATTTTTAAACTTTGCACTTGATCATATTATTTTGGCATTTTTGACTGGGCAGAGTGAGTGTTCTTTGGTTTGTTGGAAAAAAAAATCTTTGTGGTTTTGCACATTACCTGGCATCATTCCTAATGGGGAAGTTATATGAACCTCTGGAGGCTACTTGGGACAGCAATTATTGGTTGCTTTGTGTTTTGCTGCAGAATAATTTGAGAGAGCTGTAAAGGGAACAGCTACAGACTAAAACTTGTGACGTTGATTATTTTTTCCTTTCACTCCCTTGGTTCTATTTCTTAACAAAATTAAATGACATTAAGTGAATGAATGCCTCTGTCTATGCTGTCATGTTGGTTGTCAGAGAGTTGCACCATGTCCCATTTGTGTAAAACCTGGAAGTGTGGAAAACTTCTCCAGTATGGTTGAAGGTGTGCTGCTTACCTTGGGTGGATAGAACGGCCCTACAGCCCTCTCAGAATGCAGGTGCTTGGAATATAACACATTGTCATCAGCCCCAAAGCCATTTTTGGAGTCCAATTAGGAAAAATAAATAAGCTGAAAGCGAATCCCCATCAAGGTCTCCTTTTGATAGCTGTCCATCTGATTATTTTATAAAATTTCCAAGAGCTCTCGTCCAAGTCTGTGTGATGCTATTTGCCCTTTGAGGCCATTTCTCCATAGTGGTTTGGGCATTTCGGGCAGGAATTGGACCTTTCTCGGCACACGAACGCACCCTCTGAGTTAGATAGGGGGTTTTTAATCCTCCCAGGCAGGTTCCAAAAGCCCCTTCAATTGGCAGAGAGAGATGAGGACCGACAAATTTTACCTGAGGGTTACTGGAGCCATTTCTGTAATGAGGATGAGTGGGGAAAATAAATGACATCCTTGGAATGTCCTCTGGCAAAATCGACAAATAACGTTTGCATTTTGTACAGCAGGCAGGACTCGGAAGATGAATTTTGATTAAGTAGGAACCAAGTATCGCATGAGACCTTTGATTGGTCCTGACAAACTTCTGCAATCTTGGTTGCATTTGCAAGTGGGTTACATCTACCGTGTTAGAGCTGGAGTTGATTTTCTTGTGATATTTATTATTGCTTTGGAATTGCTTGTATGCGTTATTATTTTCTCACATTTCTTTCCCGATCAGATCTAATTTTCCTTACTTTATTTTTTATTATTATTTTTTTAATTTTCAGTGAAAAGATTCCTAACGCTTTGATTTCCCGGGTAGATGATGACAGCCAGAAAATAAACCTAACTTCAAGGTCAACACCTGCCTCAGTCCCTGGACATCAGTGTGCTGTTGCTAGTGCACAGTGGTGGATGCTGCACTAATCCCCCTGTTCAGAGGTGTGCTGTGAGTGTGAATCTGCCCCGTTTCTTCCTAAGCCTGCAACCTACAAACTCATTTCACCTGTGACTGTTTCAAAAGGTGTAAATCAAGAGCGTGTGGGGGCTATTTCTGTGCATGTGTTCTTCCATGATTAAGGCCTGAGATTAAGTCTTTAAAATTTATTAATTTAATTTTATATTGCAGTAAAAAATTACCCATTCTTTAAGGTATCCTAAAGACTATAATGGAACTCTATCAAGTCTGAGCTCCAGGGCCTCTGCCGGATTCCACGTGGGAACCGTGGAGGTTTCTGCCACACGGAAGGGAGCACTCGGAGTGTTTTAATCCTCCCTCCCCTGCTGCTGGGCACAGAGAAGGGGATTGCAACGAGCCGCCAAAAGGCAGCGTTTTCCCTTGCAGTACATCCCCATGCAAAGAGCTGTCATAATTAGCTGCAGCTCAGCACAGTGCAGAATCAGGACGTGTAATTTCTTGCATTGAACGAAGTAAGCTGTTTCAAACAACCATTACTTTGATCTGACTTGCAGATGAGATGGCGACAGAGAAAATGAGCATTTCCCAGCATTTTGACTGCATTCTTATTTGTAAGAATAGGTCATTGTCTGCAAACAGTGCATCTATGGGGTAGAGTAATATATTTGCATAAATAACCTATGATAAATGACTGTTTATCTGTTTTCCTCCTCCTCTATCTGAATCACAAAACCAGACTGTATTGCAATGCATGCCTGAACAAAAAAAACTATCGAATTATGGAGCAGTTAAAGCAATTAGAGCTATTGTTTTGAGTAGATGGAAAAACAGTTGTGAATATTGCATAGGTATTCATAAATAACAATATTAAATTAATGATAGTCTGTTTCTTTATATAATGCTCTGTTTGTTGTTCTGTATCCAGTATTATAAATCATGCAGGATGTTCCCCGAGCTTCTCAGATATGCTGAAGTAGCTTTTGCTAGGTCAGGAGCTTAGGAATTTGTTTTTGCCAAAAACATCTGGTTTACAAGCTCACCTTCAGCCTCAGTGAGAAATGGCATGAGGAAAACATCATTATCAGTGGAACCGTGTTGAGCTGTTTGTACAGAGACCATGCCCTTATTGAAAAACATGAGTATTGCCAACTGCAGAAATAGCAGTGGGCTGGAAGCACTGGAATGACATGCTCAGCTCAAGAAGAGAGTTCATGGAAATAAAAATTTAAAGACTGAATTCCAAATACATTTTCCTGTGCAGCAGTTGGAAGGGAGACAGGGAACCGGGTGAGAAGTGTGACAATATTGCAATGAAACCACTTGAGAATTTTATCTAAAAGTAAGGCTATGAAAAGAAAAATTGAATAGGCTTGTGGAAGCAAGGATTTCTATTACAGAAACTTGAAGAGAATGTGATATTTCAGGATGGGTACTTCTGACAGCGAAGAAGTGCAGTGTCCCGTTTCCAGATGGAGAGGGCTGATGCAACGTTCAAAGGTTGCTAGAACTTGTTGCTGGTACCAGAAAAGCAACGGGGACTTCAATGGTCTCCATGCTGCCTCCCCATGCACACCCCAAAGAAGGTGTTGGGAAAGGTGTAGACAACACCTATAGATATATCCCTTTGCCTTGGCAATTGGAGGCCTCTGTCCCACGGAACGGCAGACCTCACTCCGGAGAAGATCTGGGTATCCATCAAAATTTGTGTCTCATCTTCTGAAGACTCTTGACTTCAGGAGGAGAAAACTGGGGGCAGGAAGAAGCTTTGATTGGAAGCAAAGGTAAGGGCCTCAATTCTCATCTTTGAAATGCTTAATTGTATCTGCGTTGGTGAAGCAAAGCGGTGTCGATGTTCAGTAGCTTTCATCTACCTCCGAGTTTACCCATGATTGCCCCTCTCTGGGTATTTCATGTGACTTTCAAGATGAAGCAGAGTTGTGGGGAAAAGTGCTCTTAACTGCAGCTTGCGTTGAAGTTAACACCTTTGTAGTAAATTCAGTTTTGGATTTAGTGCCCTTCCAGCGCTTCATAAACAGAATCACCCACTGCTGAAAAAGGGCACTTTTGATAGTACAGGTATTTCCCTTGTCAGCCCTAGCTTATATTTTTTATTTTTGATGCAATGAATTAGTCTAAAGACCAAAAGTGCTGCTTTCAGGTTCCCCTTCATTTACCGCCTAAGAAATAAGTTTGCTGTTGTACAAAAAGTAAAAAGCGGTAATGGGAAAAGCTTTAGTTCTAGGTTGCTCGAGGAAATGTGGCATTGCAGCCTTTTGCCTGAATTTCACATGTCTCAGATGAAAAGTACAGGCTGATTTGCAGCAGTCTCTAAGTGGGGGCAACTCAAGAAATGGGCACTTAGATCTTTTCAGTTCCAAAATATACAGGCTGCAAAATTCAGCCTGCCTTTTAACATGATGTTGGCTATTCTAGCTTCTGGTTATAGAAAAGGAACGGGAGGGAAGGTCCCTGTCCATTCCTGCTAGGGTAATAATAATCACAACTGCATTTGTTTAAATGGGAATGTGCTCCGAATCTGTGGAAGGGCCCAATTTTGGAGCTCATTCCTCAGGGAGCAGGGAAGTGTTTGAGGGCTGCAGCCTCCTCAGTCCTGCATCTCCCGATCACCCTGCATGATTTAGATGGGAAAGACCTTCTCTCTCACAGTTATTTCCAATCAAACACCATATAACTGTACCTCCCAATTAAATTGTATTCCACAGCTGGAAAAAGAACTTATGGACTTAGTCTCATGTGAGTTTTCTCACACTCTTGCCTTTACCCCTGTTTTTAGGATTTCTCTCTACACTTCAGCAATCGATGGGGTTGAGATCAGTCAAGGCCATATGATACAGGTAGGCTAGGTATGAAAGTGCAAGCATCAGGAAACAAGGCTGAAATACAGCTGTAGACCTTGACAGCTGCCCCTTCTACTCCAAAATTCTAAAATATCTTCACGAATATTACCAGATACAGCAGGTAGACATTAAATTACCAAAAAAAGATAGAGCGTGATACGTAAAATGATTTCCCAATGAAGAAGATAAAAGAGAGAATTAACAGCATGGGACAGATGTTAGTCATTGCTGAATTTTCTGTTTGGCTCTTGGGTATTCTGATGATGAGGATATAAAACATGAACTGGAATGTGAGCATTTTAATAACATGGATTCTAAAAAGCTCTTTCAAAAATTTAATCCTAAATATGGGTAACAGTGAGGCTTGAGCGGTGGGAGGAGAAGTGGAACTAAAAGAAACCAAGGAGTTATTGAGTTCCACATGTGGGTGATGAACGTTTTTGAAAATAACTGCTTTAAAAAAAAAAGAAAGAAAAAGAAAAAGGCAGTGCATTTAGAATATACCAGTTTTCCAGAAATTTCTACTCATAAAAATTTTTGTGGACAAAAATATACTGCTGTGGACTTCAGGTACTATGCACAAAAACAATTATTTTTTAATGGGAAATAATGTGAGTAATGAATCATTGCTGACTACCGCAACCAAAGTTTATGGGAGTTTCATTTTTAGTCATTAATAAACAAGCTAATCATTTACTTTCATTACTGATGAATGTGTTGGATATTATATTATTGAGTTATTATTGTATTATATTATTGAGTTGTTACTCTGAATACCCAGCATGCTAAATGTGGTATTTAATTATAAATCACTGCATAATTATGCCATAGTCTAAAAATACAGTGCAGTATTTCACCTTCTAGTCTTTTTATAGCTTATGCTTCAGTTTTCCACTCTGGAGGGTCCGGGTTGCTCACTGTTTCATTCCAAATCAGAAGAAAAGTTACAATAAGTGTGAAAATACTCTACCGATAAGAACAAACTAAAGATGTGAGGGTTTCCTGAAGTTAAATTCAATGTAGAAGGCCTAGAAGAATTACGGGACTTGTGTTATGAGTCTGAACGCACATTTCCAGAATTTGTTTTCATATGGGAAAGCCATAAAATCTAAAGCAATTTCACTTCTCAGCGCATGAGCGCAATTAGTGCACGTTGGCTCTTTGTGGAATGGCAAACTGATTATCTCTTCACTCTTAAGAGCGTGATTTTGAATTGCTATAAAAATTTACTGCTAATATTTTATTATTTTTATTACTATATATCATCATTACAGTATCCTCATTTAGGGTTATGTAATGAAAAACTCAGCTTCACAGTCAGCAAGCTGCTGAAAGTCCTCAGCTTTCAGACTTTGGTTCAGTTTAGGCGTAAGGAAAACCCAGTGAAGTGGGCTGCAGAACGACAGCTGAATGCTTGGAAAACAGCCTGTGAATTTGATCCTTGCATCTTTACAACACCGGAAATTTCCTCCAGCATTGGGAGATATTAAACTTCTAGGCTTAAAAATTGATTACAGATCTGCATAAGGGAATATTGAATTTAATATACCATCTGAAGGCCACAGCTCTTAGCAGCTGTGAAAATCACTATAGTGTGACTGCTCTTCAGTTGCTTATGTGAAATAAGCTTGTGGTCTTAGCCCAAGTCTGAGCTTTTAACAGCTCCTAATTCCCAAATTTGCGTGCCGGCTCTGTGCTTTTTATCTGGTCTTCCAGCTGCGCGGGGAGGAAGGCACATGGAAAGCGGACAGCAGTACCTGTATGGGAAGCTTGCATGACCAGTGACAAATTTAATATACATCTGTTGGGATTTGAGGCTTAAACTGCCTTTCCTGGGGAATCGGTGAGAGATACTAATCTCAACCACAACCACCACATGTGTTCAAGGTCTAAGAATTGGGCAGTGCTGTGATTTCACCCCAAAGTACTATCAACAGGCAGATACCAGTAATAAGACTACCGGAGTGGTAAGAAGAAGCTCCCTACTGAGAAGGGCGCGGAGTTCAGACCAGCATGACTGAAGCAAAAGCATCTAGATTAAATGACTGCAGAGATGAGACTGCTGGAGGAGCAGAGAGGGATGGAAGGAGGAGGAAAGGATCTTGTCTAGAAAACTTCCAGAAGGAAAGCATATAGTCTAGAAGAGGAAAGGATCTAGGCAAATGCGTTGCAGGAAGGAATTGACTTGTGTTATTGCTATAAAATACCCTGAGTTGTCTGAGTGACTTCACTTCTCGGTCAAAAGAAAATGTAGAGGTATTTCTGAATGGGGTATTCTTCTGAGTGAAATCACCTAAGCGTGAACGCTAAAAATATGATTTCTTTCTAGTTCTCTTCTTTAGAAACCTTGAAGGTTTCTGTCTTTGTCTTAGGTAAATCAACTATATTTGAAGTATTCCCTGCTCTCCTACATCTCCTCATGTGAGCTGGTCTGCCTCTTTTAAAATATGAGTAGTAAGGAGAACAGTAAAAATGTTTCCTGGCTTTTCTCTTCCAAGAGTTTGGATCTGCTGTCCTGATATTTCTAGGTCTTCTCCCTCTGTGTGCAAGGGGTATAAACCATGGAAGACCCCCAGGCTCTAGTCTTGCTGCCATGGCTTTGCAGGGGGAACAGCCTCTGTTGCTGTAAAGGCTTCAGAGCTGTGAGCTTATTATTAGGTCCCATATTGGAATCTGGGAGGGACTCTCCATCCCTAGAAAGCTCTGATGCAGTTTGTATCAGCCCCTACAAAGATCTGTTGGTGCCCCAGGTAATACAATGTAGTGCTAAAGTAAGGCAAAATAACGCAGGTAACTGGCTGTCCTCTGGAGTGACACTCTCAGGAGCATCTTCTCCATGGTTGTCTGCTGTTCTCCAAACTCTGTAACGCTTTTGTATGCACGTCAATGCAAAAGCCAAAGCTGGTTTTCCACTCTTCAGACAGAATGAATTACTGTTTTTTTCTAAGCTCTTAGAAGTTGCCTTGTTTTGATATTCTATACATAATAAATACCCCTATTTGCTAATGATACAATACCTTAATGGAAAGGAACTACTGATGCCCAAAAGGCTGTTACTGGCAGTACAGTGCTACTTGCAGAAGCCCCTTCCCTTGTCAGAGGTTCAATTACCTTTCTGAAACCACTGGGACATCATGAGGATAATACTCCCTTTCACCAAATCTCTCTCCAAGCTTCCTATGATGAAAAGCCTCTGTTGCTGAAAGGTGGCAATTAATCCTTAAACAAAGATATATTGCTTGTCATGGGGTCCTGCTGCTCTCCAGTGCCACAGGAGCCATTTTTATCTGCTGAAATCTGACCTTTTTTTTTTTTTCCTCATGTTATTGTCTTCTCCTGTCTTACAAACATCTGAAATGCATTTTCTTCTAAATAAGTATTCCTTTTTCATTTTACCATTACAGCAGATTTAGGAGGTGTTTTTCATTTTATAACATCCCTGGGGATAAAGAGCTAATAGTAAGATCAAATTCCCTAAAGCAATTTTCTTTGATGTCTGCACCCTCTCCTTATTCTATTGGCTGAATCATAAGTTTGAGACAGATGAAAGCTACTGGGTTACAAGTTCATCCCTTGTTGGTGCAAAAATTTGTTCCCTATAGAATATTCCCGGTATTTTGACCAAACCACTATTTCAGTCTATTGTAGCTATCTGTTAAGAAATAGGATTTTTTCCTGTTATTTGCTCTACATTTTCATTGTCCTTATTTCATCACTTTTTTTTTTTCTTGTTCCTACTTTTTTGCACATGGAAGTATCAGTCAGTGAAACACGCTTATTACTTACAGGAAAGTAATAAGGTAATAATAAAAAAGTAATAAAGTAATAAATACACCCCTATTACTTCTCTGCAAAGAAGATAACCAACCGTGAAATCCTTACATAAAGTTTTCAAAGATGTGTTGTACACATGATTGAATGATGCATGAATGATGCATTTAGAAATAAATGCATGAGTGATGCATTTAGAAATAAATCTCCCGTTAGGTTCCAATCATTTTACCTAACAAGTGCATCTTGAATAATAGTAATCCATTGCATCTGGCCAGGCAACGTGAGACAAGCTAATCTGAGAACTGTTGGTTTCTTGGTAGATTTTGGAGGATTTGTGTTCTGTTTGTGTGTGATGGACACTTGTTGTCTGCTCCTAGCTGGAGCAAAGCTAGCATGACAGTACAGAGGACCCGAAGTGAAGAAGGTGCTTGAATTTAGGTGGTGGTGCTTGAAAGAGAACAAAATGGTGCAAGGCCCTCAGCCTTGGTCCCTCCAGCTGAGTCCCTTCCTAAAGACAGGAATTCCCAGTTGGAAGGGAGAAGCTGATGGCAGGTAAATAGGGCATGTGAGAAAGCTGAGTCCTGTGTACGGACAGCAGTAGTGTAGATATGTAGGAGGAGTAAGAAGGGACAAACACAAAGAGGTTAATCATGGGGGAGAGAGGAAAGAAGAAATCAAGGTGTAGGAAAAAAAAACTCTCAGTCCATCTCTTTCAGTCCTTTGGCTTAAAATTGGTAGCTCTGGTTGGCCCCTCACTTTCTTTTCCAGTCTATACGTAGATATTTATTTAACACTTTGGCTTGTTTAAAAAAATTAAAGTACATCAAAGCTAAAATATACGCTCATCTCCAAGTCTTTGTTCTGTCTTACAAAGGCTATAGCTAAGCTGCTGTGCTACCTTACACCTTGAGATACTAATTACACTTGTCAAATTAGGTGTGGAATACTACCACCAGCATTAGAAGAGAGTTTTGTTTGATGTCCTACACGTTCCCTTCACAGAATGAATCACTGCCAGAGGTGCAAGACACATAATCCATCTATCTGTGTATCTATCTCCCTACCTCCCTACTTGTCTGCCTATCTAGCTAAACATGAGGGAAATTTTTCCAATTAAAATGTCGGAATGAAGGGATGTACTGGGGATACATTCCCTACGTTTACATACTTCTCTTATAAGGCCAGGGAAGCCAGTTAGCAGTTCTTGTTCCAGGCCACCTTCCCTGAAGCATAGTCAGATGCACATGCAGCGTTTGGTGTGTAAGTTTGGTTCAGTAACATTCTGTTATTGTTTCCTAGTGGAAGATGTAATAGAAAGAGAAAACATCTTTAAGGCAAGCTTCATACTTTTTCATTCTGATGAAGAAATAATGTTTTTTTTCATAAATTCTTCCTAATAACCTATTTTCTTCAGTAGTTCAAGCAATCAAGCTGCTGTCGTCTTGCTGCTCCTCCGTGATGCTGTGTCGAGCAGGGTGCAGTGCTCCGGAGTGAATTCCAATCCGCTTGCTGTCCCACTGCCCTTCCCGCCTCTCCATGTGCAGTCAGACCCCAGCTCATGGGACACTCATCCACTGACCCGTTCGTGGTGCTTAAAGGTAGGTTTGTGTGAATATCCAGGCCCCTTGGGACACCAGCTCACAAGTTCCACAGAGAAGGACCTTTTATTTGACTGCTTTTAATGCCTATTTACAGTTCTGAGTAAATAATAAATAACCACAAAGATAATCCTTACAAAACACTTCCCCTTGGAATACAACATTATGCAGTGCTCCTGAAGCTGGTATAGCAAAATACACCATTGCAGCTAGAGAAGAGGGATGAAACGAGACCATTTGTGGTTGACTATCTCTAAGCCTTTAAGAAACGTCCACTCCAGCAAATTGGTTTCCAGGAGGCAGTTGTTACTGAGCTGCCACCATTTCATCTTGGAGCAATGAATAGGGTAAACTGCAGCTATAGACCGCAGTAATTAGGATTTCCGGGAGTTTTACTTTCCTGTTTTGTCCTGTTGTTTATACTCAATCAAGGATTGCAGCAGCGTAAAAATACTTAGATCTGCTCAAATGCTCACTAATCCATTGTTTAATTCAAATCATTTTTGAATAGCTTTCTAAATTCTCCTTCATCTTGTTATTTCTGTATTTATTATTGCTCCCGTACGTAAAGCTGCTGGGTTCCAAAATCTGAATTATAGTCCCTTTATTTTTCTTTACTACAATAAGTTGTATACAAGTATTCTTGATTGCTCTCCTTTAGTTCCTTGTGAAATGATAAAGTAACAGCTTTTTATGCTCTATTTAAATTTTGAGTGCCAGCCAAGATCCTTCTCTCCCTGTTTTAGCATCCATTTAAAGTGAATTTTCTAATCAGTTATGCCCGCCACATCATAAAGCCTCTCCTCACTATCTTTACTGATAACTCTGGAGATTTTCAGGCTGGGAAATTATTGGTCATGCTTCCCTAGTTATGCTTCCCCCAAGAACCTAGCCCTTAGGAAATTCATGCTCTGAACTTCTCTTCCCTTGTTTCAAAACGTATAGATTTCATGAGCAGATGGATACGTGTGATTTTGAAGGTCAACATTCAAGGAGGTAAGAAAACTTTAACTGAACACTTACATGCTCTCTAAGTTCATTCATCTTTGTTTTCTGCAAATTTATTTAATTGATCTTAGGCTTATTATCTCCATTAATGGACTGTCCTAATTTCAGTAGAAGTTTGAAAAGGACCGACCATTTTAAGCACAAATATTAGTCTGAGTCAAGTCTCCTGTTGATTTAAAAGGGGCTGTGGATCAAGGCCTAACGAATGAACCCAGATGCTCAATAAATTCCACAACTGGCAAGTCTTCTGCATTTCTGCAGGCTGCTTTGGAAGATTTGCACTTTCAAGACAAGATGGAGCAAAAGACAAAGAGCCAGGCAAGATATACAAGTGAATGTGGATGCGAGTAGCGAATTCTTCTGGTTGAATTTGCAAACTATTAATCTTGGGTCCTGCAACCCCCAGCTCTACTGGAATGCGAAGCCCTGTCTGCCCCTTGGGGCTGCTTGTGACCCCGTGTTTCTTCCTGCAGCAGCATTTCAAGGGACTTTGTGCAATGCAAATACTCAGAATTGAGGCATTTGAAGTAAAAATAGGATGGAGTGATTCCAGAAGGCAGGAAATGTCCATGGCAGCTCAAAGTTTCCTGGGGGAGGAAAAAAGCAAAACTCAGTAACCCCTCTCAGAACTGATGCGCATATGGAAAAGTGCCCTCTATTCTTGAGAAAATAAAAGAAATAATTAAAAATTAAAAAAAAGAAATGAATGTGCACCTTCACATAGACTTTATTTTTCCCCTTATATTACCAATGGGTTGATGTTACAAGTGAAAAACTTGCGACATAACTATGGAAATAAACTCCACGGGGAAAACATCAAGCTATGTTCAGATCCCCAAAATGGTGCGTAAGTCAGATTGCAAGATGGAAAAAAAAAAACCAGTCAATAGCACAGAGGACTCATCCTTATGAGCAGGATTATGACGCTTATTTGAGCATTATCAAGTGTCCAAATGTTTGGTTTCTAAGCCTGCCCATGAGCCTGTCCTCTTAGAAACGGATGTACTTTTGGAAGACACTAAGATACGAATATCCCTGCAGTGATTCACTGGATATACTTGATCCTTCCTCTTTTATCCTGTTATTATGGTTAAATATTATTAGGACTTTTATTCATGTGATTTATTTTTCTGTGTGTCTCTGAAATACAGCAGTGGTTTTTTTTGCCAAATATAGTAGTAGTTTCAATATTGTAGTCAGTACTTTTATTCCACCTTGTTTCTCAGAAGTTCCAGTTTTGAACAAATGGCTCAAAAATTGACTTCAGTTAAAAAAATTGAATTAGTTTGTGAATCATGGTATAGAACTGAGGAAATGGGAAAATACTTCTGGAAATAACTTTTTTTTTTTTTTTTTTGCAGTCATCTCTGATCCAGCTGCTTCCAAGATCTGCTTAATAGGTAGAGAAGCAAAGTTGGTCCAGCCTTTCTCGAAAGACTTGCAATTTGTGTTTTCACTGATTTTCCCTTAATAAAAATAACACCTTTGTTTAAGGTGTGCCTGGGCTTTGCAAGACATCCCTAAGACATTTTGCTTGTTGCATTTGAAGCCCCCGCGCGCCGGCTCCCGGCCGAGGGAGGAGGATGCCCACGAGGAAACTTCTGACGGGCAGAGAGAAAGTGGAAGGACCTTTGGAAGTAGGAGGTCATGAGAGGTTTAAAGCTGTTCACGGTTTTCCTCAGGCTTTGATGGCAAGTTCTGGAGAGCCCGAGTTGCAGAAAGGGCTCAAAGCGATCAGTGGGTTGGCAGCAGCACTGATTTTCCTGCTGCACCATCACTGTTGAATACTTTGCAATATACAAAGACTTTCGCTTTGCTGTTCCGAAGCCAGTGGAGACAAAAGCAAATTATACCCCTCAGTGACAAATTGACTGTGCAAAGTGAAATATGCATACAAAAAATTAATTATAGGGACTTGCAATCTGAAGTTTTTCCCCTCCCTTCCTGCACCCGATGAAAGCCTGGGCAAGGTGGCCCGTAGCAGTTGCCCTTTGCCACCTCCCAAACCTTGCAAGGTGAAGTAATGTGTTCAGGTGAAGCCCTGCAAAAAGAGAACAAGAAATACAGGCTCCTCTTTTCAGCTGAAAAGCTCAAAACTGCGACCTTCCAGCCCAAGAAAGTCTGCTTTGATAAATCCTTTGCATTTTTTTACAGTTGCCAAAGAGCAATGCTCTGACATTTTACAAAGAAGTGTAATCTGGTTCTCCAGCTCAAAACTAATTTTGGTTTCAAATATGACCCAGAAGAGATACAAATCTTACTTAAACTTGTCAAATCCTGAGTAAAATATTTCAGCAGATAAAGACTGACATTTTTAAACCTAGATCTGTAAAATGTTCTAAATTTTGGCTCTTTCTCTTGATCTGGAGAGGGCACAGATTTAGACAAGTCGTTACACAGCCACGTGCACCATTCTTACCCAATCGCTTTACCCATGCCATATTTGACAGTTAAATAAATTGTATCACTCTAATGGCTGATGTTTTGCAAATGCAATTTTAATTATTAAAATAAAACCCTTAGAGCAGTGCAGAGCACAGAGTTTGACAAATTCTGGACACAGCTGAACAAACCTGGACTGCTTAGCTAGAAAACCCAAACATGCAAAATCTGGGTTTCAGACTACCCCTATTCCTGACCACTTCTTAAAAAAGCAAGTTCTTGAGATACAAACAAATTAACAAAATGGGGCTAATCTATACCTGGATCAGCAAGATAACTGAGTGCAGGGTTTGCTTTGAGCACGTGGGTGAGTTGAATGAAGTACTTATTTTTAGGAGATTCTGAGCTCTTCTCCTGTTGCTGTTGTGCGGAGCTAGGGCACCACAGCAAGGAGGATGCAAGGGGGGAACTCCAGTCCCTGGTGGCTCTGGCCAAATTCTGCTCCTGGCACAGACTGACCTCAGAGGGGTTAAATAAAGGGTTGCTCATTCAGGTCCTAAACTGCGGGATTTTGAGTCTGAATTACTGGATCTCTTATTATCTTCTGTAAAATATACTTGTTTTTACATTGCTTGGTCTCATTTTGAAGGTAGATTGCATGCCCTTATATTTCTGAAAACTCTATATTGTGATGATTTTGGCAATTTCACACTTTTGCCCATTGTGAGACCCTTTATTGTCTCTGTATCCAAAACCTGAAATGTTTTGCTGATGAAACCCACATAACCAGAATTTGTTTTTATCTTTAGTTACTTCTGTGAGAACTGCCAAATAATTATTTATGTCCAAAAAGGTGGGGGATTTTATTTTTTTCCTGAGGTGTAACTGTTAAAAAGAAGTCCTGTTGAGAATGATGCTTTTTTTTTGGCCGCTCTATAAAAACGTCGTATAGGATTTAAATCAATTGCATGGAGGGAGAGCATAATGCATCCAAGCAGACAGCTTGATACGCTCTACAACAAATTATTCCAGCCCACTGCGAATGTTGATAATGACAATGATAACTGAACCTTACCTTTGCTGTTGCCATACTGGAGGTACTAATATGTTCTGGTAGAAAGGAAGGGCAGCTCTGAGGCTGATGAGGGGAAAAAGATGCTGTTTCCTGGTGAGACTGAGCAGGTGAAGGGTATTGTCCGGCCCTCATGCTCTATCTGCTCCGCTCCATCACCTTGTCTCCAGTTTTGTTCCTCAGTGCAAAGACTGAGGTGGAGGGTGATGGAGGAGCTGCTGGCGTGCTGGAGCTATGTGCTCTGCATTAATTTCGTACATTTTAATTAGTATGGTAGGAAATTTGTTACGCTAGGCCAGATTTATAATCCTGCTAATACTAGCCAGGCCAACAGTGTTTTGGAAGCTGTACGCTCAGTCCTCCATCAGCTTGGGGAAAAAAGCATGCAAATCCATACGGCACGACTGAAAGTCTTTATGAAAACTTCGTGTTATTAATGTCTATAATGCCCCTAACCGTGTGAGTAAGCAGCAATGACTTGGTTATATGGGGATAAAAAAAATATACAGAAAAAAAAAAAGTACTGAAGCTATTTTAATTGATTGTTCAGTCACCTGCAAATGATGCCCCTGGCTGTGAGATGTAAATTTGCCTCAAAATATTCTTCATATGATGAGGGAAAATGTCTGTTGTACTTTGAATCTCAATAGCTTGGCTTGAGAAGCCTCTTCTCTGCACTCTTTGAATTATACATGTGAATATATATATGTATATGTAAATATAGCATGTGTGTGTATATATATAAAATTATATATATATGAATTATATATAGTTAAATGTGTACATAATAGCTATCTATATACAGTAATGAGGCCTTGTAGAAACTGCCAAAAGGTAATAAGATGCCTCAGTTTGCATCAGTTTTTGCAACCTGTTGAAAATACGGGCGTTAGCCCAAGAAAAGTACTGGTTCTCCTTGTTGTTATTAATCTCAACCTTCTGGGTTATCTGTTTGCAGAGATGAGAAAGCCCTGGGAGGCTCCTGTGCTGAAGGACAGTGCAGGCTTTGGAGAAGCTTTGCTGTTGGCTGCTGCGTGACCGGGAGCCACAAGTCATTTTTGAGCTCCTTGGACATTTTATAGTTAAAGAAATGTACGGAAGAACGACTGGTGAAGCTGTGGACTCTCTATATTAGTGGAGATAGCTTGATTAGACCCTGTCCTGAATGGCATCATTTACCATTGGGAGAGAAGAGGAACAGAACAGAAGATGAGAAAAGGCAGACAAATACTTCACATGGCTGCTTTAAGTAGACCATCCTCTATATAAGTGACCATCCTCACAGGTGAGGCAATGAGGAATGGGATGTTTATATTGCACTACTTGTGAAATTCCTGGACTTACTGGAAAAATAGAGCTGTAGCCCATGCGAGCATTACAGACATGACTTTCCACAGTTTGTCTTCTAGGACAACTGGAATATTTGCTGCACATGGCAGTTTTTCCTGTGTTTTATCCAATTATAGCTTAAGTTCTCTAAATTATAGGGTTGGTGTTACTTCCCTTAAGAGAGACCATTCCAGAGTCTAAGGCATCACTTTGCTGGAGATTTCTTCATTTTAAGTCATACCCCTTCAGATTATCCTACATTAAGTCTGCCTACTTCATCTCACCCATCAAATATTTATGTGGTTCATGTGCCTTTTTATTCATTACCTAGCTGAACTCCACATATCCAGCTCAGTGTTAGTGTATCCATTTGAATCCTTGAGTCTTTCAGGATGTTTTATGAATGTTTATTTTAGCTCAGAATATGACTGGATTCCTATTGCAGAAAAACGATGAATTTTTCAAGTGGTTATTACCCTAAACACATTAGGACTGTATCTGTACTTATTTATACATCATGCAGTGTCAGTGATTTCACTAGTATTAAATAAGTGCAGAAATTGGTCTGTGGGGCTTTTCTTGTACTTTGGGCAGCACTTGGTAATCTGAAGTGACATCCAGCTGAAAAACAGCAAAATGCAGAGAGCCAGAACACTTGTTTTGCAAGAGAGTCTTTGCAGCTTCATCCTCTCTTTTTGGAGAGGCAGAAGAGGAAGGTTTGTCTGGTGCAGAGAGGAAAAAGTGCATGAGTATCTTCACATGTGTAGTTCTATGTGCATACATGAATGTAAGTATGGATGGAAAAGAGTAAAGGAGCTGCTTGCTGAGAGACTGAACTTTTTTCTTTGTCATGGTCTGCAATACACCAAAATAACGAACAATATGTATATATATGTTATATATGATACACAAAATAACGCACAATTTGAAATAATAGTTCTGCTAACTAACTGTAGAAATGTAGTAACTTTACTTTTTCAATCATTCTTTCCTTTGCAAGAAGTAGCGCATAACTTTTGTAGTGGCCAGCAGGCTGGTTCAGGGTGCTTCACTTTCAAGACCTCAGGAGATGCTCTGTTGTCTGACCCCGTTATGCAGAAGTTACACAAATCCATGGACTTCATAGCAAAGAGATTTAGCTGTCTTAGCAAGTACAAAATACTGGAATCAATAGAATAATTTCTTAGAAAAATATTAGAATGAATAGAATAAATAAATGTAGGTCTTGCCTCAATAATCCTATTTCAGGTTCATAGGACAGAAAGTGTTTGCAGGCCTTATAACAGCTTTGGCTCCTTTGCCTTAGAAGGGTGTTTTGATACATACCACACTCTTGTTTTCAGTTTTATGTGACAGGTTAATACATTTCATGGACACAGCATGACCATGTTTGTCCCCGTGGCACAAAGGCTGCACTGTCCCCTTTTCAAGGAGGATTGCCCTGGCCATGGGCTTGTTGCAGGTGGTTTCACAGGCGAGACCTGTGCCGTGCAGAGGCTGCCTGATTCCCTTGCCAAGATTTAAGGTGCAATACCACTGTGTGCAATATTAATTTATATCATGTGCCATCAGCCTGGCAGAATTTAAACAGATTTCTGCACATGGTATATATGTCTTTATTTCTTCTTTCTGTGCGTTGCCATAAATTTTAAGTGCTTCAGTTCTTTTCTCAATGGTCTGAAACTTGTTTTAGTTTGTCATTCCCCATGAGGTTCCTCTCAAGGAGAAGGAATCAGGACCCATGGCTCTGCTGGAAGCAATGACACATGTGGGGACAAGGAGCACGGACCAAGCATCGCCAGCTGAGATGTGGCCCCAAGATGTGGCTTCTGCAAGCATCATCCTAAAGGCGACCAAGCTCCTCATAGCGGTAACTATGCCACTAGTTAGTGCTTTGGCTTTGTACAACCAAAAACTAGGAAATTCTCTCATATTTACCATGAATTGTAGCTCAATATGTAATGAAAACCCGGAATATATGCATTTCTTCAAGCTGCTGGCCAGCCCCAATGGCCTGGCCAGGGACCAGCACACGGTGCCTGATGAGAATAGGCAATAAAATGCAAAGGGTCTAAATGAATCTAGATGCCAAAACCATAATGTGACCATAATTTCACTGTTCTTTTCTCCCCCCAAAAGAAAGATTAAGGAGAAAGAATATTGTGAAACTAGACAGGGTTAGCATTCAACGAGGGAAAAATGGACTTAAGACTAAAATATTTCCTCAATTTCCTTAGTAAGGGCAACGAAAATGTACTATAGGACATTCGCTATATACTGTTATGCTAGCTATCTTCGGGAAAAAAATGAGGCAAAATTATTCAAAAAATATGTTAGAGTAAGTGGTTGTATGAGTTTAAAAACTTATTTTTCCCCTTTTTATTAAGCAAGAGTGTGCACAAGGAGTAAATATAAATAAGCATGCTAAAATAATGCCAAGATTGTCATGGCAAGTGTTCAGAGATCAGAAATGTCTGAGCTAGTTTTATGGACATTTTGTCTTAATTCAGCTTCTTCATATGCCTGAGTTATAATAGCCTTAAGGCAATTGCTCTAATACAAAGGCTTTTAAAAGTCTTTAGACCAGTAATCCACTTTCTGAGGTCCTGATTACCTGTAAAACATCCACTATAAATGAGAAAATATAGTCCTTTCCATTTCAAACTGGGTAGGCAACATTTAAAATGCTACATTAAGCTTTGGATCACGACATTTCGACAAAGAAAGATAAATAAGAGAGTTCACAAGAGCTCAAATAAAAGAGTGGAAAGTTTATAATTTAGGACTATGGGAAAGCAGAACATATTCAATTTAGAGGAAAGGAAGGACAATAAACAAGCTGGTTGCAAATCCATAAAGCGGATTTTACAGGCAGGGCAGGAACTAATTGCTGTCTTCAGCCTTCAAGGTTGAACTAAGGAGTTATGGGGCTAAAACAGGGAGTATAAAGCACAACTCTGGTGTGACACCTTTCCCCAACCCTGCTCCCCGCAGGTCCAGAATGACAACTCTTGGGACAAATCAGGCATAGAAGTGGATTTCGTGGGAAAGGTCTCCTGCAAAATTGAAGAATTTTGGTATGTGGAAATACCACAGCCCCCGTGCAGAGCTTTGCAGCTGCATCTTGCCAGCAAAAGTCCTCAATGTTTCCTGCCATATCACTGCATTGTCGGTTGATGAGTAGTAAGGGAATGGCTTTTTCTTTATTTCCTTTTTCTTTCCTTTTTTTCTTTTTTTTTCTTGGAGAGCATGGTTCAGACTATTTAAAAAACCAAGCTATTCACTTCTCCATTTTCAGTAATAATACAATAATACTGTGGAAAGTTAAAAGACTTAGATGCTATAGTTTTTAGAAGTAATGGTTGCACATGCCAAAATATGTTGGGTGTGTTTCTTAAAATTAATTTTTAATATCCTTTCCCCTTAAATTAGATAACCAAAGTTCTTCAGGGGAAGGCAAGGAGATATCTTTGCATGTTTTGCAAGTGCTCTGAAAGTCAGGAATTGGGAATAAAACAGGAAAATTACACTCCCCTTTTCCCCCTTTCTCTCCTTTATCTTTCTCGACTTTTGAATCGTAAACCAAAATCCGCTTCCCTTAGTTACCTCCTGTGTGTGCCTTGGTGGTAATCCATAGACCCCTGGGATTTGCTAATCATGCACTGAAAAATAGCTATCTAGGTAATAAAAGCTGCAGGATAACTCATTTACAAGTTTCTTTGCAGAAATTATGATTGCTTGCTGTATGCAGGAGGCTTGCTGCAAAATACCTGCGAATTGCCTCTTGACTTTGAGGGAGTCAATTAAAGCCACTTAATTAGTGCTGTTAGCAATCATATGCTAAAGTTACAGACTTTCATTTATGTTATGATTAGTGCATTTTAATATCGCTTTAAAAAATGACTTTGGGAAGGAAGAGTTGGTGAAGCACATTTTCCTTAGCTAGTAGCTCATTTTTGTACCAAATTGCTGTTTTTTAAGGGTTTGATCGGACTGTTTAAGAGGCTGAATAGGTAGTAGCTGGGACAACTTGCATTACATTTTGGTCTTAAAACACCTACAAGCATGGCTGGTGTGATGGCAATGGGAGAAGTGGGTGCCCACGCTGTCACATCCTCCTGGCCAACCTTTTGAAGCACCAAAGATGCTCTGAGCTTTGCAGGGGTGCTGTGGTCTCCTAAAATCCCCCAAAAGGGATGTCTCCTCCCGGCCTGGGAAAGGGTTCTCCCCTGGTGCCGAGCGCTCCTCTCGGAGACGCGGCTCTCGCGGCTTTCCGGAGCCAACGCTGCGATGAAAAATCTCTTTAATTTTGACTTGCTCGTATTCTGTCAAACAAGTGGGAATCCAAAATATTGCCAGAATCGCTTTTGAGCAAAGCATTTGTTTTGACAGTATTGAAAAAAAAAAGAAAAAGAAAAAAAAGGAGAGATATTATCCTGTGACAATATATCTTTCATGCCTGAGAGGCATTGATTCGCAGCAGAGAGCCATTTACAGCTCTTCACATGCAGTATGTGCCTCAAAAATTGTTTACAAGATCAAGAAACATCTGCTGAGCTGACCTGCAAAATTCTGCTATTGTGCTTTTTGTCTTTTCCTGTAGCAATTCTTCCATATTCATGCATCCATAGAAGGAGGAGGTGGGCTGGAGATGGCTTTGGGCCACCTCTGCCTTGCTCCTTTCCAGGTCCTTCTTTGCATCAGGGTGGTTTCATGCTCTGACTGTGCAGCTGAGGATATTGCCTAGCAGATTCCTGGGGAATAAAGTGGCGGTAAGAAAAATGCTCCAAGGAGACGAAGCAGGAGGAGCTCTGGAAACCTCCCTGCAGCCCAGGGTCTGTCCTTGCTCTTGGGAGCCATAAGGAATCCCAGGCACTTGAGCAAGCTGCCCTAAGTGATCTCCAACACGTCCCTTCTAACCTTGTCCGACCATCCTTAAATGTTCAAAAGATTCGACAGTGACTACGTAATTTTATTTTTACTCCTCTCTGGGAAGCAGGAGATGTGTGCTGGTTTTGGGACATACTTTGCCACTTTGTTGGTTTTTCAGAAGCCCTTTTCTGCCCTGGGGAGCCAGCAGGCAGACCACGTCTCACCATTTAGCAAGGCAAAAAACAACCATGTTCCTTATTTTATGTTTTCCAGCTTTTATTTTTCTTATTGCTATAAAATAAGAGTAGAATTTGTCCTTCACTGTCAAGTTTTGGTTCCCAGAACTCCTGGACAGATTTAGTCTCAATTCTCTCAAAGCCCCTTGAAGCTTTTGCACTCAAACCAGGCAGCAGGTTGTCTGCAGCTGGGCAACTTCTGCCATTGCAGGGCTGCATCCAGGGCAGTTGCACTTGGAAACTTGGGAAGTTGCAATTGGAAAGGTATTTTAGATTTCTATTGGCCTAAGGGAAAACCCAACCCTACATGGGTGTGGGGTAATTGCATTTGCTCAGTAAGGTTAATCCTTTAGCTTGTCTAATAATATTAGAAATAGTTGTGTGTGTGTGTATATGTATATATATGGTAATATTAAAAATACAAATAATATAAAAGCCCCTAGAACATTTCATCTTCTCCTTATGTTCAGTTTGCATTACCTATGTGCATGTATGGATTAGCCACCATGGGATATGAATCCAGCGCTGGGCTCCCTGGCCCATCACAGGAAAGTTGGTAAACGTGTATTATATTCATGCGACAGGCCGAATTGTGAGAACTTTTTCAATATAGAGATCAAGAACAGAAGTTCAAATCCAGTTACCAAGTGTAGCGATGCCTTAGTAAATAAAAAACATCATCAACTTCCTATGAAGCACCATTTTTCAGAGGGGGAGTAAGCAATAGATCATGCGCTGACAAAATCTGCTATGGCCAAATAGATGAATTTTTTGCCTGCAGCCTACATCCCACCTACTGAAGAGACAGGAAAGTAATTCATGTTGGAGATAGAAAGAGGTTTTAAATGAAGCAGAGAAAAGCAGAACTCCAAAGAGCCAAGCTCTGATTCAGAGGCAACTCTGAAGTTCAATTTCGAATGCCCTGTTTTCTTGTAGTTAGAGAAAAAGATCTCTCATCTGAACATTTTTGTGGTGTGACCCTTGTCAATTAGGCTTAAATAATCAAGAACAAAACCTTTGCCCACTATTTTTATGGACCAGAAAGGATCATTTTGGTCTTACTTATGACCGATTTTATGCTGGTGATATGTTTATGCACTGGAACTCATTTACCAATGACATTTTCAAATTGCTTTCCTTACTGTGCTGACACGAAATCTGCATTAATAAGGAAGTCACTAAATTACCGGGTATAATAATGGATGGAAGAGACTGTGTTTGTGTGCAGAATTATTTCAAAATAATGCACTGGCATTTTAAGTCCAGAAAGTTCTGTTACAGCAGGGGTGGGATTTTTCTAAGGCTTTCAGTCTTCCTAAGGCTAATCTCGTTGGAAGTATTGATTGACACCAGCCAGGAAAGAATTATACCGGCCGTTTTCAACAACTGATGTGTGATTCTTTGGGTCTATTCAGGCTGCTTTTAAGGGATCTGCAAAAACCTATTGACCCTAGGTTTATATTTCTTAGGGAGCACTGCCACTGGAAGGTATTTAGATGTCCCCAAGCTGAGAAATATTGAAAGCTGCTAGAACCAAATGCTTTTGAAAAGTCTATGTTTTAAAATAAAGGAAACTAAAATTGAGGGAAAAACATTTTAACTTTTTTTTTGTATTTGATGTAGTGCAGAAAACTAAGAGGAGACACAAGGTATGTGTGTTTGAAGTTATGCAGCTTCATTTCACTGAGCTCCAAACTCATCTGTCCAAAGCAGGATGCCTGTAGAATGCCCTGCTTCTTTCTTTTTCTTTTTTAGACCTCAGGAAAAGTCCAGATTTTTGATTAACACATATTACAAAACCTGTCATTGTTGGTAGGCATCTTCTTGCTTATGGCAACTGCAGGATGAGCAGATTTTCTAAAGAGGTCTCAAATCTAATATCCAGGTAAAAAGGAAAGGGTGCAATGACAGGAGGACAGGTGGCTTTTTAGTCAAACATTTTATTAAAGAAAAAGAAAATCTGAAATGGAAGCAGCTAGGGAGGAATAAAGATTAGAGAAGACAAGCAAAATTCCTAGGGGAATGCTACCAAATAATACTTAGGGATACTGCTACAATGCCTAATAGCATTTCTGATGTATTGGTATGCACACCTTCCTTCATTCCCCGCATATATATGCATTGTGTGTCCCTATAAATCCCTGTTATCTCTATTTACTAGTGCTCTCTTTTCTCCCCTCCAAGTACTTGTGACTGACAAGCATAAGTAATATAATCTTGGAAGCTATAAAACATTATTTGATGGCTCAAGAATTTGTTTCCAATGTATTCCAATATACTCTGCAGCCTGGCTAGATTGCAAGCCTTTCAGTCACTTGCCTTCCTTGCCTCCAACTGAAACAAAGTCATTTTAATAAAAACCGTTGAGAAATAGATGGATTTTTGGCAAATCTGGAACAGGCTGCCTGGAGAGGTTGTGGAGTCTCCTTCTCCGGAGATCTTCCAAACCTGCCTGGATGCCACCCTGTCCCTGCTGGAGCAGGGGTTTGGACTAGGTGATCTCTAGGGGTCCCTTCAAACCTTGGCCATTCTGTGGTTCTCAGGTTATTATTATTATTATTAGCGGTAATGGGAGGGTCTTCTGCTGCTTGGCCCCATGCAAGCAAAGAGAAACCAGAGCCTTTCGTCCCTACAGGCAGGAGTCTTAATTCCTGCACTGAACAAATTCCTCCTGCTGACCCTGGACCAGGGGGACGGATAGAGCGATTAATGACATTCATTTACAAGCCGAACACCTGGGAAACCACAGGCCTAATTTCGCTCAGGCCTCCTGCATTATTAATCCTGCCCGTAAACGGGAGCTCATATCAGTTATTATCTAACCCAGACCTGGCACTTGCACTGGCTCTGGGAGGGCAACGGGGTAGGATGAGGGACCCTCTCAAGGGACTGTCCAGGTGCCCAGGCCACTGGCTGGCACGCCAGAACCTCCTGCAGCTGGAGGTGCAATTTCAGAGGCAACATAGGGAAAAAGAGGAATTTTCTAATTAAATGTGTCGCTGAGCTCTCCTCCAGGCTGCACTCAAGTCTGCAGGGCTCATTTAAAGCAGCGCAATTTGTTGCTATGACCACCCTGCCCCTAGATGGGCTAAAATTAAGGCTTCCCCTAGAGTGTTCTGCATGGTATCTTTTGACCCACTTATGGAGGGAAGAAGGAAGAGTTTTTCAGATATAAACCTACTAAATGCAAGCTATACAATCCAGAATAATTTTGGAAGAAATATCTGCAATCATACAAACTCCCTTCAAAGGGGGGAAGCTCTTCTTTGTTGAGGAAAAGTGTCTCAGAAGCTGCCTCTCACTTTCACGTTGCTCAGATGAAAAATCAGTGAGTTTTGTTAAAGTTTCTCATATCCCTCAGTCTGGAAGCAAAGGCTGTGGAAAATATGGTTATTTTTGTATAGCGCTTGTGTTATAAGTTGGTCATCAGTCAAAGCTGTTTACATGTCAAAGCTAACATCTGAAGTCCCTAAGCGGTAACAAATAACCATGTGTGGTCAAAATATCTCTGAAAATGTGAAATATGCTGCTAAGATACCCCTGGATTTTTGTCAACAAATGCAGTACCGAGGATAACTCTTTCTATACGGTAACCGCATTATATAAGCATCCATGAAGAAACTTTGAAACACAAGATATTTGAAATCTCGTTTGATAGAGACGCGACTCACTAAAGCAATTTCCTTCAAAGAAATGTGGATCTAATTTGCCAACTGTGATTTGAAAAAAAGAATATATATATTGATTTTTTTTCTATGCAGGATAGATTTTACTCCAGAGGGGTACAGAGGTACTCAATTTTCTGCCACATTAATACTTCATCAAAGGCTAACAGCTCCCTGCAAGCAGAGATGCTCTCCTCCACAGATGCAGGAAGTTCATACATCTCCAAGTGGCTTATTTTTAACTCCTAAATATATTTTTTTTTATGTCACGAAGTGTTTTCTAATAAGATCTGATTGTAGTCAAAGGCTACTGTAATATCCAGTCATTTGGCTTTGCTACCTGCAGTTGAGGAAAAATTGCAAGATTTAGATTTTTGTTCTCAAGATGCGGTTTTTAAAGCAGATCAGTAAGAAAAGAGCATCTACCAAATATTTTCCCATTTTTCTCCATATAGTCAGTGTATGGTAGACCTCAGCAACCATACTGTTCATCAATAGGACAGGGTAAAGTGGGAAGAGGGAGCAAAATTTCCTCGGAGCGCTGTGTGCAAGAGCGTGCAGGGTGAGTGCAACTTAAAGAAGAATAGAAATGGTTGAAAGACACTATAGATTAACAATCTATTATAACTTTTTATTTTATCTTCCAGATAAATGGAGATGGGCACATGTTTGGAGTGGTGACCCCCAAGTGACTGTGAAGCCACTAAAACTGAAGGGCTTGTCCCAGGTTTTGTGAAGTCAGGAGAAGTCACCTAAAAAAAGTAAGACTTTTCTCTCATGCTGTTTTGGAGTACAGTTCTCAAGACTTGTTTTTAAGAAACTCTCCCTATCAGATATCGTTTGGAGCAAGGAGGATGCTGAGCTTTGCCCTTGCAATTTGTTATTTTAATGACGGTATTTTGGAGGCTTTGGAGCTTTCCATTGTCACCAAGCCTAAGGAAGATATGAAAGAGCTGGACAGGAATGACAGGGAGATTAATGGACCCTGAAACCCATGGGAAATCTCCCTCTGCTTTACTTTAAGGGCTTAACACTCATTTTGTACCCTGCCTCACGGAAGCAGCTGATGTGTCCACCTCAGCTCACCGTGTTTTCTTTGTAATAACAAGAGAGAAGAGAACTAGAAAAGGTGTTTGTTAACCCCTAGAAAAGCCTGTGTAAAACAAAAAACTTTTTTCTTGACTGGGAGTCTTATTTATTTTACTCTTGTTTCTTTTCTTTGCAAGGTCTGTTGCTTGTGGTATGGTTTGGTGGTAGAAAAAAAGAGAAACAAAATCTTTACTTCTTCAGTAGAAATTATCTTCAAGGTTGGGGTATTCTTCATCAGAGCGTGTTTGTTATTCTAGGAACTTAAATACTTCACTTTGCTGTTGTTCTCCTTACATATTTAAGTCTTAATTTTGATGCACATGTGCAAACAGTGACTTTGGAAAGTAACATTATGAAAATGTGATACTTATATTTTAAATCAAAATATATTTTTGTTGTTCAACCTGAACATTGTTTCTGTAGTTAAAGCAAGATCCTCAAGATTGTCATTGATCTATGGAAGACGGTGGAGCCAGAATCACGCTCTAACGTTTCAGTAGCAACCTCTGTCCGTCCTTCCCTGCTTTGCATACCAGAAGAAATGCATGCTAATAGCCCGATTCGATGCCAGTAGAGCCATAGCTTTTTTTTTTTCTGCATTCTGATTCCATTATCTAGCATATGAAACAAATTCAGTAATGCTTGTTTTTCAGGTTAAGAGTACGGATGAATACATAATTCATAAGAACAAGTTATTTGATCAGTGTAACTTCAGAGAATATTCACAAGCAGAGAACAATTTTCTCAGATATACTCGTTATTTGAAATTATTTGACAACTGTCTTGGGTAAATTTTTAAGTCCTTGTATTGACCAGAACTAATTTTGTGTAAGTGTTGGCTGTTCACGTTGCTTGTGGCTTGCTGGAAGAGTCACCTTGTGCTACTTTGCTGTCTGGATGAACCCAGCAAATCTGCTGCTGCAAATACTTGGCAGGCAAGCATAACCCAACCTGAAAAAAAAATAAAAATAAAAATAAAAATTCTTGGTTCTGCTCCCAGGATGGAAGCAAAGAGGGCTCAGACTTGCCTGGTTTCCAACTCTGAATGAGCCTGTGCTCTTCGTTGGGTCATGATTGAAGGTCCTAAAAGCTGCCACTCACTGCGCTTGGTCTTGTGGAGCGGAGCAGCCTTTGAGCACGGATGCTGGAGGAATGCACCCAACTCTTGCCACTCCATCCATGAGACCAGTCACAGCCAAATGAACCTAAAATGAACAACAAAAAAAAGGCCCTGGGCTGTCAGCACCACTGGGCTGTTCCATTGATCTGCTTCTGTTACGTTGCACTGCTTGCTGATGGAAATGCACTCAAGACCTATTTTGGCTACTGATGGTAGGTATATTTTATCCACCACTAAGTCAAGGCAAATAATTTAAGACTCTACGATGTCATACTTGTGAGTCTGACCAAGACCAGGTCTTTGATTTCTTCAAATAGACATGTGTGAATGTGGAACAGGCGCATGCTACATTGGTCATTGCCTGGATCCATTGCCTTTGTCATGCAAGCAATCATTCCCATGTTTCCAGGGTAAATCCATCCATGTGCTCCTCAGCCTGGATGGAGCTCTGGCCTGGCTGTCGGTTGATGATACCAGGTCACTGAGGACAAGTTTGTGCCACCCGCTTTGCACAGACAACAATGAACTTGTGTTCTGCTTTGCCTTTAAAAGTGGTGCCATCAAGGTAGGGCAACATAAATTATAAGCAGATTTTTTTTTCCCTGTGTCATTTTGTCTCTGTTAGGCTTGTTCCTGCTGTATTGCCGCTCCAAGCCAGTCTGGTGAGATGTTAATGATTTGTGTGTAAAACAGGAAAATCTGGATTCTCACTGAGTAGAGCCAGCTGAAGCAGCACGGTGACAACATGGGAGCTTCAGCGCCACTTGGAAGCACTGGAAGGTAGAGCCTGGAAACTCTGACCTCGCTTCTTCCTTTTTTTCTTTCTAATTTATAGCTGTGATATTTACCCACGGTCATATTACCCCATCACTGCCACGGCTGCAGACAGGCAGAGAAGAGCATCCTGCTGAAGGAACCGATGCTCCACGTACTTCCCGGTGGGAGGGTTAAGCTTTTGTGCAGAAGGGATGTTTAATTTAGGTCGGCTGCTGGAAAGCAAGTGCACCAGTGCTGCAGCTTTACTCATAAGAGGATTCAGAAGAAGAACTGGGGATTATTTCTGCGTTTTGGGCAGATTGTCGGCTGCAGACTCATTATATGCATGCATCAAGCCTGAATGGAATTATTTGGGCAATCTTCATTTGGAGAATTGTTTCTTAATCTATAAACCTCATACAATTGCTTTATAGCAGTACCTCGACATGCTCTTCCTTTGAAAACTAAGTAAAAGGAAGACCAGAACACTCTTGCAGAAGAGCATAAAACTAATGCCTTTTGTTCTTTGATTTGGATAATCATGCAAATTTGCACTTCAAAAAGAATTACTTATGTATTTATTCATCATTATTAATAATATTTATTAATAATTATTTTGTTTCCTGTGCTGAGAATGAGTCCCTCTCAGGCTCTCCTAAAATACCAGTCTAATGCCAGGTTGTGGTTGGGGTGCACCAACATTAGATGGGCAGAGGGCTAAAGACATATTCAATCTGTCCAAAAGCCTTAATGACAAAAGGGAGTGAATATCTGCAATCAAGCTCTAATACTGGTGGGTTTTTAAAATAAACAGTGGAAAAGCAGCAAAAGCACAAAATTGTCTGTGGCCACGCATCAAAAATAGTAAAAGATTTTTTTATCACTTCTGAATCCCTATGATCATGGGAAAGATGTTACATGGGTGCAATTGAGATTTGTACTTAGGACTGAAAACTTCAGGACTGTGCTTTGGACTGAAAACTAATACTGCTGTCATAAAAGTAATATTTAATCTAGTTGACCAAAATGGGCTTTTTTGGTATGTACAGAGTACATGAATATTTATTGAAGGCAGTTTTCTTGAATAAGAGCCTGAGTAATGAGGACACAAAGATTTAGGCTTCCATATTTTAAAAACTGAGTTGCACATGAACAATTAGATATATTTCTTAAGCTTACTTGAGTTGCACCTTGGGACACAACTTCATGGTAATGGGGGGACATGTGAAGAAAATGTTGAAATAATATGGAAAAAGTCGGTATTTCTTTTTTAACTGACCTCCCTCAGTGCTCTTAGCTAAAAAGGGAGAGGGGCCACGGGAGATGCAGAAGGAAATAGCACTGCTCTGCAGGCCTTCCGAGAGCTCGCGTGGTGCCTGGGGAGTCTTCTGCGGAGGTGAGTAATAGAGGGGCCCTCTCCAGGCATCCTGCACCCACTCCTCCTCCCCCAAAATAATGGAAAAAATACACAGTTTTCATTTTTGGATTATTTTTGGGTAGAGAGAAATAGATAAACTCCTATGAGAACCATAAGGCTGTCACAGTTTTAAGGCAGAACTGCTGTAATTGCCTCGGTTAACGCTCCTCACTGGCTTCCTAATGAGCCCACCAGAAGGACAGGTAAGAACAGGCTGCTGGCGTCTGGAGGGGGAAAAGCTGCTGAGTCCTAGAATATTGATTCCAAGTGAACTTGGGGGGCTGCATTGTTGCAAAGCTTTAATTGCATTTGAGGACATCTAATCAATGGAATCGTGTATACCTATGATAAAGAATAACGGGGCTCTTTAGCTTAAAAGTCACTGACACACAAAAAAGGGAGGATTTAGTAATCGAGTCATTTTTGCATTGATCAGCAAATATCTGGATTCTACAGGATGAAGACAGTGACATTAAAAGTTGGGCAGCAGAGAGTTGTTATGTCCGGACAAATTAGGCAGAGGAATCGGAGATGAACTTTCTTAGATGGTCAACGTTGGATCTAAATGTTAGGACTGAGGCAATAACATTTAAAAGAAGGATCTCCACTAATAACTGTGACCATGTTGCCTCATTATGGCAATTCTAGTTCCTGAAATCATTTATAAAATAGTTTTGCTGTATTCTAAGTGTTTATTTAATGAGACAAGTAGTCATCAGCTCCCTTTGCTGAACAGAACAAAATCACATATACATTATAAAATTATCCTCAAGATCAAATTGTCAAGTATAGTGTGTAAGAATAATTATATTATTCCCCTATTACTTCTAAGATAATTGGTATAGACCAAAATGGATTTAATACTTAATTTGCTCCACATTAGAGATGTACTTCAGCAAGCTATGTACTCCACATTATGTTAAGAAGAGCTGTCTATGGCAGTAACAAGTGTCTCTTTCTGAGGTCCTCATAGAATATGTTCACTTCCCCAAAAAGGGTAATATGAATGGAAAAAGATCCCCATGTAATTTAAAACAATGCAGCCATTTTCAAGTGATATATTTTCAGGATATATTATCTTGAGTAGTCATCTGTTATCCCACTTGTTCTTTGTTGTCACAGTAGAAACAATAATTACTAATACATTAATCTTAATGCATTCCACTTTTAACCATTCGGTCTAGGGTATTTAATGCATTTATCTTTCAATCCCATGTGTCTGATCCAAAGAACACTGAAATCAATGGACAAACTGGTGCTTTGAGGCAGTACCGGATATGGTGCATTAAAAGGATGTTGGAACATGTCCAGCTTGCATCTATTTCTTGCAAGATAAAGTTCAACAAAATGTCTTCGTGAATGGCAGAATCTGCTGTTAAAATTTTATTTTATAAATAAAATGTAAAGACAGAGGAACAGAAAAAAGCAGACATTAATCAAAAGCTGTATATAGTATTTAGTCTATGCTTTCATATTTTTTCTGTATTATGTATCTAAAATGCATCTCCACATAAACATGTGTCTACTTTTCATCTCTTGTCCTAATTAATAATAGCATTTTTTTTTCTCTAACCTTGACAGGAGCTATCTTATCCGCTCAAAAAACTGCTAAAGATCACTTTTCTAGTCCATTTCTTGGAGCATGTCATCTGGCACTATGAATTTAAATTCATAGATTTTCAGTCGTTTCAGAAACAGGCTTATTCATTGCAAAAGCTATTAACTGTTTATAGACAACCACACTTCTTATTTCTCAGTCAGCTTCCTGAGCCTGCTCCGATCACACCAGGACATATCCAATATATAACTAAGAAATATTCCAGCATGACTTCAGTCATGCTGTTCTGTGCTCATGTTACTCCACTTCCTCCAAATCTCTTAGCAACCTTTTTTGGTATAATAATTACATATAGAAGAGAGGTGGGCATGTTGCTGTACATGCCCGCTTGCTTACCATGCTATTTCAGTGTTATCTTTCCTACTTCTCCTTAGGTAAATTTTTGGGTAGGGTTAAGGTACTTGCAAGGTATCAGCCCATGCTAACCCTAGGCAATGTGTAGAGCTCCTGCTGCCATATTTGTGCAGAATATCCATATGTTCCTTTCCCCTTCCCTTTCCCCTTCCCTTTCCCCTTCCCTTTCCCCTTCCCTTTCCCCTTCCCTTTCCCCTTCCCTTTCCCCTTCCCTTTCCCCTTCCCTTTCCCCTTCCCTTTCCCCTTCCCTTTCCCCTTCCCTTTCCCCTTCCCTTTCCCCTTCCCTTTCCCCTTCCCTTTCCCCTTTTCCTTTCCCCTTTTCCTTTCCCTTTCCCCTTTCGTTTCCCTAGCATATTAATATTTAAACTGAGAGAGTGAGAATTGTCATAGTTATGTGTGGGAGCTGCATCATCAAATTGTTTTTGTTTTTGGGCTAATTCCTGCAAAACCCTTTGTAAATGTCCTTTTCTCCACCCAATAATGCCCACCAAATTTTCCGATTACTGGGTATTGTAGCTCTTGGAACATGGCAGATTCCTCTGAGGTGAGATTTTCGCAATGTTTTTACATCTGCTTCTGTTTGTCATAACTGAGAGATACACGCAGGGCCTGGCAGACTCGGTGTCTGCCACCAGAGACACTTCTGTGCCGTGATCAAGGCCTGCCCTGCAATGTGGGACCTGTCCAGGCAACACCAGCTCCCTCCCATAGCGAGGTCATGCTGTGCCATAGGCCTTCCCTTCCCTGGTACCTTCTGCTCTAGCTGTTCTTAACTTTTTCAATCCTTTTCAGGCTAGATCTTCTTACCCAACAATTGCAATGGCACTGCAGAGAATGTAAGTCATCACCTACCTTTTAGAATTATGCTTTTACTTGCAGAAAACATGATTAAGACTCTGCTCTCACTGTTCTGAAGGCTTGCTCTATTTGTCTTGCATGGATAGATTATTTAAAATCCCTAATATTCAAATGTAAATATCGAAATATAAGTCCTATTTGCTGTAGATCTTAAAATGACATCTTTGTTTCTTAAATCTTTGTTTACAATAGAAGAAAGTATCTTATGCTGGAAAATGGCATTTGTAGTTCATCTTTTGGATAAGACTATTACAAAGCTATTTGAAGAAAAATCCAACATACAAAAAAATGCATATTGTATCGCCTCAGGTGTTTAAGAATGAATTACAGACTTTGAGGCTTATTTATTTTCCGTAACAGCTTAAGAATGTTTTTAAAAATATTAAAAAGCAGTGGATTGTTTCTTTGCTGCAGTTTTTTTGTAGTGGGGTTTGGTTGTTTTGAACTTCACCAAGGCATACCAGGAAAGTAGGTCGCTATCGTGTGATAGGGACCTTGTGCAGCCTTGGGGGATGAAGCTCACTGAGGAGACAGAATCTCATGGGAACGTTCACGCTGGCTCTCCAGGAGTTATGTATGGGTCAACACGCCCCAGCTCCATGGCCAGAAGCATTGCCCACACTGCTGGGATCTTCTGCCTTGGGCACGTCTGCTTGGTCGTGTTTGCATCCAGCTTTGGAGTTAGCCTTGGCCAGTGCCGGAGGGGAGCAGGCAGTGGAGGCACCAACCCAACGTCTGATCTGCCAAGCCAGGGAAAAGGTCAGCTGGGCTTGCCCAGTACCAGTTAACTGTGGTATCATTGAATATTTATAGAGTGTGGAAACTTGGTCCTTCTCACATCCGAAATGTCCTCCTTAGCCTTAGGCAGTTGGACCTAAGATTCGAGCTCTGTTTTGAACTTCGTTGCAGGTCTAGAAGAGGCAGGACTACGTCAAGGCAAAGCTGCCACAACGTTGTGGAGCAGGCGGTGAGGTGGGACGCATGGGGCTGAGTTGTTTGCTTTCCTTTTTGGTATTTGTTCAAATTGTGTTATCAGCAGAGTGGACTGCAAATCTGGGAGAGGATTAACGTACGGGAAAACCAGTTAACACCATTTTACCTTGGAGCAACACCTAACTTCTCTGCTGAGACATCTTGCCTTTGATGTCTTCTGGAGCGTGGAGTTTGCTGAAGAGAAGCTCTGGTGGGGTTGGAGGGAGAACCGCTTTCCTTGGAAGCCTGAATTCATCGAGCAGAACATCGGGACATTGCTTTAAATGCTGAAAACAGAGCAAAACCCCGATGTGGCACACTGCTTTGTAGAGCTAATTTGTGGAGCTTACAGGTCCCTGGAGACTGAGTGGCCAAGGGAACAGAAAATAGTCTGAAATCTCACTGTGGAACCAGATACTTCACTGTAGATACCCTCAGCAGCTGCCAAGTCTTGTCACAATATTTCACATCTGGAATTACTGATAAAAACAGAGATGTTGTGAGTACCTACAAAGGTTAGATGCACATCCTGAATAAGCCAGCTGCAAAATACTTTTTTCTTTTTTTTGTGTTTGTAAACACAGAGTCTTTCACTGCAGGAAGGTAAAAAAAAGGAAGAACAAAGCTCATGCTGGCAAGCACAGTAGGTTCATATCACAGTGATTAAATGTTGACCTGGAAATAAAATGGTGGAATTAAAGAATATGTGCAAAACTCCTCGGAGACTTGTGCAATGTGCCTGCACTTGTGGGAAAAGCCCTTCCTGCCTGGACTAAGATACTGCTGCAGGTACTGTGCTATCTGGGCCTTTTTAATCTGCTATCTTCGTTTTGCCCAGGATTTTTTCTGCAGTAAATGTTAATGATAACTATAAACTCAAAAGAATTTCACAAAGGGCAAGAAGTCTGGCAGATACGTTAATTAATTTTCTCTTTTATCTAATGCAAAGTAATTTTAGAAATATTCTTAGGAATTCCCCATCTTGAAGTAGTTTCTGGGAAATGTTAAATAAATGTCCAGTCCTCTTATATTTAAAAAATTGTCTTGTGAATATAAATAAGGGACGTTGTTACTTATGTTTTATTTTAAATATATGCCGTGTGCTAAGGGTGATGGTGACATTTGAGTAAAAGCTTCTGTTTGTTACTAGCAGAAACAGAGACAGCAGAATGACACCTATGCTTCAACAGTTCATTTTCACATAGATCCAGTTTGCAGACTACGTTTTCAGATCCCCAAATATAATTGTTACTTTATGAAAATTGGATTTTAATTGCTTTAAGCTAGTTATTAGTAAATTATATGTACTTTTCCATGGGTGAATTGTGCTCAAACTGATTTTAAGTGCCACACATTGGAGCCATCCTGCATCAGATGTTATTTTTATTGCTGTTGAAGCAGGGACGTTAATTTGGGCTTGCTTTTAATGCCAGCTAAGTTTTTCATTTAATTTATGTTTGGATATTTAATTTAATTTAATTTAAAAACACTTCATTTGCTCTATTTAGTTAGAGCAATGGGAAAGTGGAAAAGCGGAGTCCAGCATTATTGTTTTGATCACAGCAAATCAACCTCCTTTACTATTTCACTGGGTCTTTTCAAGGTAAGGAAACATTCCAGTCCCTCCTGACTGCTTGCTATCCTTGCTGAGACTGTCAATTATTCTGTGGATACTTGTCCACCAGCAACGGGACTGACATGACAAATTAATCTAATTTACACCCTAATGAGCCATCAGACTTGTGGACACAACAAAGCTGACTGGAGAGGAGGAAATCCAACTGGAAAAGGCAGTTTGTCTCCTCTGCCACTCCACCAGCAAGATCAAGATCCAGGATAACTGTGGTCATAGCCGAGGGGATTCTGCAAGGGGGAGAACAGTGCATAAGCTCTAGCTTTGCATCATAATATTGTTTTCTTGTATTATTGTGGACTTGCTTTAAATTTAATTTTAGAAATTCAGATGCATTTGCAAATGATTATCTTTTAGGGTCCTGCTGTTGCATTCAGATTTGTCAGTGCAGCGGGGCCTCAGTTTCTATAGAATTAAATTGTTGTGCTTCAGAGGTAGAGACTCATTAGCCTTCAAAAAACAGGGCAAAAAGGGAGTATCTGAAGTGATATGATTAGAGATGTGCAAAACTCTTCACGGAAAGGGAGATATCTGCCAAGTCATTAGTGAGGTCATTAAAATATTCAGAAGCACCTGAAAATAAGAGAATTGTTGTAAACTACTTAGAAATATATTAAACATCAAAACATAACTTGGAAATACCTAGTGGGTTTTACTCCCTAATGTAGACCACTGACTGACAAAAAAGTGAAAGAAAAAACATTAATTCTTAAATCCAACTCAATGGTGGGCTGCAACTTCGTCTGTCTGTGGATGTTTATGGCATGTAAAAGTTGGGCAAGTGCCTGCAGCAGAAGAACACTAATATCCTTGAGCCCCTTAGGGATATTGATACCAGATTTCTCATTGCTGCTGGAAAAGGGCGCCTGGGAAGGGAATCTTCACCTGCCTGGACAAGTCTGTGCCCTCAGATTTAGGGATTTCTCTTGTGGCTGGGCTGGATAGCTCTGTTTCATCCACAAGGCCAGTCTTTGGTTGCAGCTAATCTCTCTATTGATTTCTTGCTTAGAAACATCCAGAGCTATTGAATCACTAATAAAAGCCACGGAGTTCAGTTTTTAAGACATTTAACTTACTTGGAGGCATGGCTTATTTACAGTCTGAAGAGCAATGGAATAGCGTGTTGTGTTTCGAAGTGAAGTTACCATGCAGGTGACTGACTGGATCAAAAATCCATTCCTGGACACTGAGCTCAGCAACCGACCTCAAGTCTGGCCTTTAGTGACCATGTGTTATCCTTTCCCTCTTCTTTTTGGTGTTGTTTTTTTTCAGTTTAGTTGTTTTTTTTTTTTTTTCAGTTTAACTGAAAAAATTCTGCATATCTATTTGAATCTTAGCAGCAGGACACTACCATTGTAGGGCAATCTGGATGGACCGAGTTTGGGTTGAGCAACAAATTTTCTGATTGCTTTTTGATTTGCTTTCAGTGTTCCCCCTTTCTATTATTTTCTTCTTTTTCCTCCTGGTGTGGTCCTCTTGATATCCTCTTGGATATATTTTGCTCATTTCTTCTTTCAGAATCAGCAAGAGGAACTGGAGATGAGGCAAAGCCATGATCTGAAGTGGGGTTGTTGCTCTGGTGCGGCACCAAAAACCCCTTTTCCTGGCATTGTGGTAAGTGATTGCGTGAGTCTGCACTGAGAGGTTTCCACTGTTTCACTTCCCTGTGCATCAAGGGACCTCTGTTCCTGGGTGGCCACGTGCAAACGCTTCTGAGATCACAGGAGCATCTCCAGGCTGAGCCTCTCTTGGGTAGGGACCATTACTGGCATAGTGATAAGGCTTAAATATGTAAGTGGAAAGAATATGGGGAGACTTAGTGCCTTCAGATATTTTTTCACCTTTAAATAAGGCCAAATTTTTAGTAAAAATTAATGTTTTATTTAATTGCAATTCCTCTGAGGCCCTTGCTAAGAAGCAGTAAAATTTCATTGCATAAGTGGTATGAATAAATGATACATCTATACCCCAGATAATGCCTGTATTTTCTATTTATTTAAATGATGAAAGATGCTTTTTATGACTAAGATGATTTTTGGCCTTTTTTCTTCTGAGTTTTCTTAAGCAGGATGACATTTAGAAAAAAAAAAAAAAATCTAAGACCAGCGTTCAATAAATGGTTTTATCAGTTTTATTTTAATGTTATTTTTAAGCTAATACTGACTTGCTTCGACTAATAACCGTAGAGCCAGACATGATTCATTCTCATAATTAGGTTGACAGACACCATCAATCCTCTAGCCTTAGTTCATATGATTATAAAATTTTGTCTCCTTTTCTGACATAGCCTCTTCCCAAACTGCACCCCGTGAGCTGTGACGTGCGGGCTGAGGCTGTCCTCGTAATCCTGCTTGCAAACTCCTCTGAAGAGCAGCAGCAATTGCAGCACAGCCCTTGGGTGCAGACAGGAGCCCCGTTTTTGGGCCATCTGGGGTAGTTTTCAGCCTTTGCAGGTCAGGGGTGTTTTGCAGAAGAGCTGAACCCAGGAGGCCTCCCATGCAGTTCACCCTGGGGGGCTGCGTGCAGCCAAAGCACTTGCACTGGCTGGGCACCTGCCAGCAACCCTGCAGGGGACAAGGCAATGTTGAACTCCTCTTAATTACAGCACATGCATTTGCAGGAAAGAAATATCCTGCTGTGCAGCAAGGAGCCTTCCTGTGCTCAGGAGCAGAAATGTGGGTGCTTCCTCAAGTCTGACCTTTTTGACAGTGAATCCAAACAGACATTGCAAAAAAGCTTCCTCATTTCTTCTTGCGATGAAGGCTATCTATCCAGCAACAATATTGAATATTTGAGGGAGATACAGACATTGAATTATTAGGAAAAATGGACTGCAACCTTTTATTTCAGTGATTTAGCTTTTGTTTAAAAAAAGAATCCATGTGCATTGAGATGTCGTTACTTCTGTTAGCCAAAAATACATAAAAACTGTCCTTGGTTAGACGGCCAGTGGTAAGATGGACAGTTATTTGAACCTTCCTGGATTTTCCTGCAAAGCGTTTGTAACACTGATGAGTAGGAATATGCATCCACTTACTGAAATTGCCTTAATTAAATTACTTAAAAAAATCATGGAAACTTTTCTGTGCACGGTAGTGACATGTAAGTGCGTGACGTTGGCACATGTTGCTGCAGACAGATTGGCTGGCTTTGGGCAGGCAGCTCTCATTGCTCCTGTTGCAAGAAGAAACTCTTTCCTGGTGACAACTGGGTCACCTTCCTTGCTCTGTTATTACACCGTAGTTCACACTTCTGCTTGTTGACAGATCTAGAGCACTTTGTGGAAGCAATAATTGGCCAGGGAATAGAGCTGGCACACTTCCCCAGAAAAGAGCTCCAATTAGAGCTCCGTGGGTCGTTCATTAGCTGGTCAAAGCAATGCAATGTGCTGCCACCGTCCCGGCCGCCCCGCTGGCCTCCAGCTTTCCGACAGGCATTGCAAATGTTAATAACTTTTAGCATTCATGTAGTGGTTTCCTTCATTGCAGGGCACCAGGGCTTCCCCATGGGATACTTCCAGGCTGCAGGACAGGGAAGTCTGTCTGCAGTTCCCATATTGCTCGTAGGGACCTGAGCATCCCAACTAATATAAGGACTTCCAGGAGTAGTGCCAGCAGGAACTTAATGCAAAGGATCTTATTCTGGCTAAGGGCATTGATGCATTAATCTTGGATTTGGAGATACCTTCTAGAAGAAAACTACAAAATTTTTCACTTTGAGGTGTTGCTAATAATACTACAAGAATAAAATCTATCCTGCTTGACTTTTAATAGCAAAGAAATATGTCTGAGATGATTCAAAGATCCTGAAAAAATCCTTAGATTTACCAATAATTATTATGGAATTGGCACTTGAGGAGCTAAAAAGTTTTATATGTGCAATTAATCTGCCTTTACCTAATGTAGAAAGATAGGTTAGAAGGTAGTGTAGGGATAAAAATGGTCTAGGCTAAAATTAGAATTATTAGATAATATTGCTTTGAAAAGAAAATAGCAGTTTTTCATCCAAGATACCACAATAGTTTTGTTCTATGCTATTCTCTTTCCTCTGAAAAAAATCCAACTGATTATATACTTATGCTTGGTGTCATTCCTGATGATAATTTTAGGAAACTAATTTTTCTCATTAGATTCTGTAACTCAATATTAATTTACTGAAATGATCTAATAAAGGGAAGGAAGAGTCATCTTCAGCTAAGAAAATATTTCAGTAAGAAAAGTGAGTTTAATTTTCATATCAGTTTGTAGAATTTTGTTCAGGTGTCTGATTTGTAGGATAGCCTCTAAAATCCCTACATATTCCTACACACATAGACATTTTAAGGTTATTATGGTGTTATTCTTACAGATGCACTATTTGCTAAATTAAGACTAAGCACACGCCAATTTTCAAGTTTTGGTAATATTTCTAATTCAGAAAAAAATAATGATTGTATTTAGGAAAATATAGGTATGAAACCTAATATGAAACCTAGTATGAAACGACTATGAAAGCAGTAAATATTATAACACCACACATATGCACCAAGATCCTCTCTCTGTAACACGTATATATCTGATACATATTAAATATTTAAACTCATCAACATAGAAATTGAGATGATATGTAAAAGATTAAAAAAAAAAAACCAAAATCCTGCCGAAGCGCAATCTTGCAGATAGCGCTGCTCCTGCAATTAGGCCCCCAGAAATGCTATACTCATATTTCTAAATATCTTTCAAAATAATATTAGCATAAAATAAATATTGCTGGCTAGGAAAATTGCTATGATTTGGTATTATTGCTGCGTTTTTACTGATATGGAATCTGCCCTAGCAAGTCATCTGCTCATGGAGCAACTTTGATTTTAATAAGAGATTTGCACCGGGAGGTGCATTATGGAGCCATTCCCGAGGTCCTTTCCCAGGCTGCTCCTGGTGGGAGCGTCGCCTGCTCCTTGTGAGGAGCTACAAGGCAGGGAGCAGTTGTTAGCGTTGGAGAAAGCCTTTGGCAGATGTCCTGCTGAGGATAAGGATGGACACTATGGAAAAGTTTCACAGTAGATTAACAACTCACTAAGAGACGTCATGTAAAAAACAGGAAAAAATATTTGGCTTTCATCATGGCTAAAAGCAATTGTGAGACTCCAGTGTGGTGAATAGAGGTTTGAGCAAAGATTTGGTTCCTCGTAATGTATTTTTCAATGGTTTGGAAAAGCTTATCAATAGTGAGATGACAACATTTGTGGATGATACATATCTCAATATTTGGCAAGGCTAGACAATATTAGAGGAGCCCAAAAAGAGAAGGCAAAAAGTCAGTGCAGAGGCTGATACATGCAGTGCTGACAAATGCACCTACACATAGTTTTGGGCAGCAATACAAGATCTTCCTTAAAATACATCAATCTTCCAACCAGTAATCGAAGTCCTTGAGTGCACAGGCTATAAGCATTGCAATACAGAGCATGGACTAGCTGCTATTTTGATGATGAAAAATAGATGCTCAACCAGAATATTATGTTAATTGCTAGGGAGCCTGTCAGAAGGAAAAGATATAGAAAAAATACATTGGGATTTCAGGAATACTGTGTCAGGCAACACAAAGTACTGGATTTATGTGAAGACTGATGTGCGGGCTGAGTCAAATGGTCAAGATAAGGTGTTTTAGAAACAAATCAGAGGGAATGTGCTAAAGGTATATTTTCAAATCAGTAATTAAATATGTACTGAGATTAAGCTGGGTGCTGCTACGTGCTTTTGTGGTAATAAAACTGTGATGAGGAGTCATTGTCGAGCACCCAGTTCACTCCGAGATGACTCGTGGGGATCTGAACCTCTTGTTCCAGGCTCATGTGCATGAAGGGCCAAAGAGGGACCCCGGCAGAAGATGACATCTCGGCACCTGGATGGTATCTGCCCTCCTCTTTTGAAGAGATACAGGTCAGTATTCTCCTAGGCATACTTCAACCTCTAGCATTGGCTTAGAGGCTAGAAAAATGTGTATTCTTTTGGTTGCATTTATCTACAACAGGGTTTCCTGCATTTTCCTGTGATGGATTTGTCAGTGCCTGCTGGCAGAGATAGGATAAGGTGGCCGTGGGTCTCTTGCTGTAAGAAAACTCTTTTATTCCACGATATAGATCTTCAATTGGATTTGGTTTATTCAGAGGCTGAGGCACCATATTCAGTTATCTATTAACTAGTACAGACTGCAATAAAAAGAAGACAGGTATTGTACATAAAAATAGGCATATATTCAAATATTTTTGTTACTTTTATTACATCCACATTTATAAAGGGCTGTAAAGGGGTAATCTCTGTATCTATTAAATTCTCTGAAAAATACAGTGTTTTAGACTAGGATTACAGGCACTTAACGGTAAGGATCTTATTTTCATTACTGTGTTACCAGAAAAGTGCTGAAGGGCTGTTTAAAAACTTGCCACCGGATCAAAGAGAAGATGGGAGAATTTAGATTCCCGTGTTCCTGAGTGAAAGCGAGTGTTTCCTATATGGACATTCACCCTTAATCCCACCTGCAAATCCCAGAGGGACCATAGTGAGTCCTACACAATACTCACAGCCTCAGACTTGCATAGGTGGATGCTGAAAGGTAAATACTGAGAGCCTAAGGATCTAAAAAAAAGGCTTTTTTAGCAGAACACCTCCCTAAAAATTCAGGATCTTTTTACATATGGCTCTGGAATTCAGCTTTGTGGTGCTCTGAAAATTTTTATTTTCCATTGAGGGAAGGGAAAAATACATTCCGTTTGTAAACTCATGCAATCTCTGTAAAGAAGCATTTCTTACATGATAGATGCATAAGGAAGAAACCTAAGAACAGATGCTATCAGCAATAGTAGAGGAACGATACAGTCGGCCTTGAGGTTTAGGAGTTAAGGGGTAAGGGGAGAAGTTCATTAACTGCATGTTAAACTGCAGTAAATAATAATAGATTATCAGAAAAAGGAGGTTTTGCTGAATATGTTTTTCAGCCTAAGCAATAAAGGCAAGAAGTTGAGAGTAGAACATTAAATATACATAAATAATGAGGCCTGGGAACAAATGACAAGTTTGTGTGTTACATAAAATATGAACAAATGGGTAGCAACAGCTCAGAGCTAAGGGGAAAAAAACGTGTCTAGCCCACAAAAGACATGGATGCTGATCTCGTTCCGTTTTGAAGGACTCCCTCTTTTATAAACTTTATGTTCTGTGTCGTGATTTTGTGTGAGTTTGAGCTCACACAATGCCAAACCTGTTGGCATGTGGATAGATGTGTGGTATTTACTGCAGCCGTATTGCTCAGCTAAATCCTATGTTTAAAAATGCTGCTTTACTTCAATTTTTACCACGTTGCATTATTGTTAAGCTTGAATCTGAGCTGAAAAACTCTCAAGTAAAAATAGTTTAGCTATTTTAGCTGCAGTAGCTAAAAAATATTTTAACTACTGTAAAGCATACAGGTGGCTCTGAATCTAAAGCCTTGAGTTTGACTGCCTTGTAAATAAATACAAGATCGCCTCTAACAGTGGCTAAAGCAGAAAGAGATGAGAGCAATAAAGGACATGAAAGGACTGAAATAAAATGTTTCCCAGCATTTTGATGACAAAACTTGACCATTACAAGGCGCTGGCCAATTTGCAAGCATTGTGGACAGCTAGCAGAGATGGAAACTTCAGCAGATCTATTGGGAAATGTGCTGCAAGTTCAGAGGAATCATAATCCTTGTTTGGAGTAAAGAAACGCAGAAGGGATATTTACAGCCCAGGAAGTATGCAACCTTTTCTATTAAAAGAAAATAAAAGGAAGGAAAAAGGATGATATATACTCTGCTTCTAACACTTCCAATTACAATTCTAAAGCTATTTCATATTTTTAGATTTTAAAGTGAAGCTTGTGCATCAATTATGTAAATGTAATTACTTACAAGTTGAATATGATTCCATGTCTATATACACAGTTCTCCTGTATCTTATTCTCGAAGGGAAGGGTTCCTAAATCCAAAATACCAGGTCCACAACCCCTGGTCATCCAAGCAAGTCGTCTTCGGACCTCTTCTTCTGCAGGCTTTGAAGGTGGTGAATTAAAACAACAAAGTTAACCTGAGAAACCACTGAAATGCTCTGACTGTTGTTCCCCCTTCATCTACGTGTGGAGCCTGTTAGAGACAGCCTTAGAATGAATCGTGGTGTCTACTTCTGTTTAGCATAAGGTGCAGCATCCCCAGACACCGGCGTTGGCTGCCCTGCCATTAGAGATGGTAAAACACTTGGGTGCCTCTAGTGAGCTTTGTGTCAGCATTATTTTACAATTAATTTGTCTTCAAAGTTGCCCTGGACCTGGCTAGCTTTCTCCTTGAAAGCCCCTTTTTAGGGCACAGCCCTAATTTCATCACAGATAAACCAATCTGCCTGATGTGAATCCCTTCCAACGCAGGGCTTCTTCTGGGAAGCCAGGGGCTAATTGGACCAACAATGACAGTTTGAAAAATTATAGGTTTTGGATGTTCCAAAAATATTCTGAGTGCATTTTTGCTTCCTCGTAACTCAATTGCAGTTTGACCTAAAAAGCTCTTAATTTGGTGTGTTGTGATGTCATTTCTTTGGAAACATTCAGTGCAGGTAAATCTGGATTATGTCCTGTCATTGCTTAAGGGGAGGGCTATTATCTTCACTTCCCACATCTATTTCAGGCTTAAATTGAAAGAGAGAGAGAGAAAAAAAGCCCACTGCATTTACAGTATGAAAACATCAGTACTCAGAATAGGTGAAATCTATTCATGTTCCACCTGAAACCCTTTTGAGTCCTTATAGGACTTTCAGTGGTGCAAAAGGATAATGCTTTCATTTGTTTTGGGGTAATTTAATAAATAATTCAATCAATGTGTTCTCCAGGCATATTTTCCTTTCCCTTTAAACATTTGCAACTTCACAAATATAACCCCTTTTTTTTTAGGGAAACTATTCACTGTGAAACAATTCCACTTGGCTGGAGTCTTATGGGTGTCTTATAAATGTTACCACTCAAAGGGTGAAATGTTTACATTTTTTTGCCGAGCGGTTTTAATGTGTGGAAGAGGCGTGTGACTTATTTTTAGGCTCTGTCCTTTTCTTCCTTCCCCTCCAGCTCCCCCAATATCGGTGTTTCCGTAGAAACCCTGCTTGTCAGATGCCGTCATAAAAATATGAAATGACACTGAGCTGTCATTGGGGGGAGGCGATTATTGCGGGAACAATGTGTTTTCTACTGTTGGCAAAAAATCTCGCTTTTATTTCTCTTCTCGAGAACAATGTTTTTGGTCATGATTTACAAGGAGGAGCACCTCGCTCCTTCCCTTTGCATCCCTTGTCGGGAGCGAGCGCTGCCCCGAGGAGCAGATCATGTCCATGCAGAGATACAACCTTCATGCGTCCCACGTTGTGCTCTTCAGGCTTGATAGAGCTGTTGTCCTGCAACCTTATCCTATCCTTACATAACTCTTTGGAGAAGTTTATGCCTGAGCTATCCCAAGGGTGATGTTTTATCAAAGCTCATTACAAAAGCTCTCTTCTCTGCAAGCCATCGAGCTCTTATTGAGGGAATGAAATGTTGGATGGTGCCTGGTCAAGGATGACCTGAGGCTGCTTTTTTGTATTCAGAGAAGGTACTGAAGCTTCCAGAAGACTTTATATGAGGCATGGGCTTCTGCTGTTGTGTTCCCCTGGCTGTGTGCTTCACCCAGTATCTTTTGGGGTGACAGGGCACAAAGAATCAGTTGGGTTGGTTGCGAGAAGTAGCTGGTGCAAGTAAGATATAGGGAGATAGCACTTTGCTTGGTCATCGTGGGCTCACACAACTTGCTTATTTCTCAGGTTTTCCTCCTAAACATTTCGATCCCTTTGCCCCTTGGACTCTGTGTAGTCTGCTTTTCCCATACTGATACCAGATTGCTCTCACTGCTTTTAGTATAGATGTCTTGACTTGGACATAAAAAGAGTCTGGAAGTCTAAGCCTTGTTCTGATTACTGTGTAAGTGGTGTGTAACCTCAGCTGTAACATCTGAACTTTGTAATAGTGCCACGTAAGTCAGACTGACACAACTTCAGGCCTTTTCCCACTTTTTCGTCCAAGTGCTTACCACGATCAACTATTGCCTACAAATCAAAACCCTGGCCTCCGTTATCCCCATTCTGTCAGCTGAGCTTTATTTATGGAAATTGTCATCAAATGGGAGCAATTTCTGTCTTTTGGTATACAGGTCTCTGCTTGGCTGCTTATTTGTGAATTGCAATTATACAGCAGAAATTTTGCTCCTCTGTTTTGTTATGCTGCTGCTTAGAGTGAATGCTTTAAAGCTTTGTGTCTGCGCCTGTCAGGGACTTTCTTTCTCTTTCTAGAGATATATATGGAGAGCTGGTGTGTACATTATCTGTTTCATGCATTACTGTATTAGAATAGCCCGTAGAGGCTTTACTAAAAACATTCAAGCTGCAAACGAACCCTTCCATGCTTTCCTTGTCTGATACTTGGACTTTCCTTGAGAGGAGGATTTAAGTGTGTCCTAAGATTTAACCCTTAAGCCTCACATGAAGTGAGACCCTAGCAAGATCTGTAGGGATTTAAAAATGTGCTCAACAACAGAAGAACTGCTGTCTCATTTAGTACCTCCGTCTATAAAAATCTCAGGAAAACTATGTAGCCAAATCTGTATAATGATTGCAAATCTGTATAATGATAAGCAATGAAAAGGGAAAAAAAAAAATACCCTGCTTTCTGCATGGGAATCGCCGTTTGGAATCAGACTGGGAATGCTCTTATTTTAGCTCTGTCTGACAGTAGTTCTTTAGGAATGTGCAAGAAACCCATCAGAGACAATTGCAGAGTGATTTTCTCACTGAAAAATATTTTTCCTTGCCCTGTTGGTTAGTGACTGACCCCTGGCCTGGAGCACAAGCTCCATAGCTTTGATTCAATTATTTTTGTCCCAGGTAATGGAAAAACTCAGATCTTTCCAACAGCTGGAGAAAACAGATACACCTTGCAATGCTCCCACAGCATGAAAGGGAGGAAAGCGTATTTCTGTTTTTCATTTCTTTCTGTACAAAAAAATCAGAACAGAAAGAACTAGAGAAAATACTTGAGAAAAAGTCACTCCACTGAGCTACTTTGAAACCAGGATGAAAGAGGGATGATAATCCCCCTTGTAGAGTAGTGTTAGGTGCTTTAATTCCTATCCGTAAAGCAGAGTTGGGGGACCACCTACAAGCCCACCTGGCCACCCCAGCACAGGGAGGCTGGGGGACCGAAGGGACGATGCCATCAGCACCTCGAGCCACGTACCAAGTGTGATGTGTCCAAACCATGGAGCTGGGAATGCCCGGAATTATATTTGTCAGCTGAGGAAAGGCCCTGGGAAAGGTAGCAGGAGGCAGCACTGGGAATTAAAGAACATTCTTCCTCTTTTTTCGGGAAAAAATGGCAAGTTTGAGGTGGGAAAGAGTGTCTGAAGAAGCATTGTCAGATAGCAAGACTGAAGGACAAGGGCCAAAGCCCAGGCAGGGAGAGCTCAAGAGATTCTCCACGGAGAAAGAAGATGGCACTATTGAATATTGAGTATTTTCCATATTTTTTTCGTTCCCAAGAGTTGAAGTTAAGGGAGGGCTGTTCTGAAAGGTTCCAGGTCTTGTAGATCTTCAAATTGTCCTGATGTTGGTTCAAACCTAAGACCTAACAGGGATGGGTGGATGCAGCCCCTTCTCCCCATTGGTGCAGTCAGTGATGCAGGGTTCCTCATTTGCTTATTTTTCATCCAGATAGTTAAAATCCATTAGAACATCTCAGTAGTTCTGGACACCAGAACCTTGGTGCCTGCAGCACGAAGACTATGCCAGCATTACTAGGTCAAATTTAATGCCATCTATTTTTTTTTTTTAACAAAAAGTTCATTCTTCTGGGAGCAGATTTTGATGGAATAAGATACAAAGGGCTTTAATGTTATCCCTTGGAAAAGGTCTTTTTTTGCTATAGTGCAAATATTATGAATTCCTTTCTTTTCTTTCACCTTAGAATTAGAATAAAGCAAGTGCAGCTATCTTTGGTTCTCTTGTCTGACATAGCTTTGCCAGTCTGTGAATTTTATTTCAAATTAGTAGACTGAGTTTTCTTATCAACCCTTAGCCAGTGGCAATTACTGTCAGTCTTTTCAGCTGAGTTAATAGGTTTGTGCTAACTAAACAGATTTTTTTTGTCATAAATTAGGATTTTACTGAGCGCCCTGCACTCATTGATATTGTTTTAAACATAAGGACTGTTTTAGCAGTAGAGGTGGCAGGCGCAGCTAAACTTTGCTATTTGACTTCACAAATTGCACTGAACAATTCAACAAAGGTCAGACGCTTGAAGGATTATATTTTTCTTCTCTTTTGCAAGGGATTATATTTTTGAGCAATGTGCATAACAATTTAAAGTACAATGAACACAAGGCAATGCGCCCAGGATAGGGCTTTGAAAAGCATTCAGCTCCATTTGTAGCCTACTGGAAATGAATGCGATGCCATCTGAAGTGCCCCCGAGTGTCACTTGTCACATTTTTCCATGACCTCTGGATACGCAGGTACTGCAAAACAAAGCTTTGATAATGGAGAGATGTATAGGACTAAGAGGAAAATACATAATGGCCCCACAAATCAGGCTTCCTTTCCCATGTTTTCTTACTAATATTTACAGAAAAGGTTGATGTATGGGAAAGGATGATATATCTATATATACACACATGCATACACATTATCCATATTGACAGATGTACTGCTCTAAAGATGGTTTCAATTTTTCTGGTGACAGTATCTTTTCACACAGGGAGAGGGCATTTTCAGCTAAACGTATATATGTATATATTTATATATGCATATATTTATATATACATATATATGAGGTATGTTGCCCAAGCAATTCTCAGTCAGAAATGTCCTCATTTTCAACACTGAAGGTGTTCACGAAGAGGTGGCAGTGCTAAATGCAGTCATCCTGCTTTTCTATTACATTTTTTCTCTGTTGTGGGGCAGTATTGGCTATTGTGCCAAAGAAAGGAAAGAGTAGACTTCTTCTATTTTTATTTTTAGAGTTCTTCTGGTTTTATTTTTTTTACAATAAATTCATAAACTTTCTCTTACTGCTTATAAATCATATGAAGATACAAAATGTCTATTCCTTTAGATAACATGTTTACTATGAAGGAGAAACACAAATATTTCAGGGATTCCCTTGATAGGAATAAGGCACACACACAATATTTTGACATTGCTGTGAGTTCCATAGATGTTTTTAGGTGTAGGTGCATATAGAACTCCATCTAGATTCTGTTGCTGCAGTCACAAATATAACATAATATTGTTTTTTTCTTGAAAGAGAAAAGCAGGAGCTGGCAAGCTCTTGCCATGTGCTAGTTTGGATTGCAGAGCAGTGGTCTTGACCCTGCTGCTCCAGTCTCTGAGGCAAAGTTCCTTTTTAAATCTGAACCCAGAGCTGACTCCAAAGTTCTGCTCTACGAAGCTACCTGCTTCACGCACGATAGATCTTTAAGCAAGGCCTTGTTGTCACAATTAAAAGAGCTCTTACAAATTTGACAAAATTGAGAAAATGTTGCGGTCAGACCCATTAACCCTTTATTACCGATTTGGTATTCATGCTAGCAGGGCTTTCAGTTTTCCAACTGGAAAGGTAATAGTCATCATAATGAAAGATGGTCCGGGCTGCTAAAGTACATTGTTCTGGGATTTTAAGTCACATCTCTGCTTCCAACAGAGAAATTAATTTGGTTGCCCCGGCAGGGCCTTTGCTCCTGGTGGATGTATCTACAGAACTGTTTCTTCAGGGGACAATTAAAATGAGCAGTGCTGAGAATAAGGGAGAAGTGTGTGGACACAGTATAACAACAAATAACAGATTGTGCCCAAAGTGTTCCTTTCATTACTTGTTTCTCTCCAGATCCCCTTCCTTGCTTGTCTCTTTATTTGTGTTTGTTTTGCATCAGCAGGATGCAGGCTCTTCATGAATACATTTCCCCAAGTAACCTCACCAGAAATAACCCACATTTTGATCATAAAAAACTTGTTTTCATGGGAACCAAAATCCAACAGAGTGAGGAACCTTTAGATTACAAGTTAAAAAAGCTTATGAATAAAACTTTCTGCTGCTAATCTATTTGTATCCCTCTCCTCTTTGCTGCCTCTATGTGCAAAGCAAACAATACTGAGTCAATAGATTTTGGATCAGACTCTTATTGTTCCCATAAAACCATCAAGAATAGCTGTTTTTAAAAAGTTGCGAGTCCTTTCTGCCTTTGTAGCAAGGAAATCTTGTTAGACCCCACCAAGCCAAGAGTAAGCAAATTCTGCAGAGGTCTCTAATACTGCATCTCTGAATTGCTTTGAGACCCATAAAGAACTGCTGTATAATCCAAGTCCTGCTGTGTTATCAGGGGCCTTCTACTGATCTATGTTCAAGTGAGGTGCTTCAAGAACATCGTCTTTTCCTTCATATATATGCATGCTTTAGAGGGCATATGAAAGACCTTGTGGGCCCAGTCTGTTGAATAACTTCTCTAACCTAGCTAATAACCTGTCTTTTGGGGGCCGCTTTGCTACCTGTTGTAGCTGAGGAGTTTCTGACCCTAAGTGCCTCGTGCCTGCACATTTGGGTGGACTATTTTCTGTTTAGGTCATGCTTCATAGAGTAGAGGTCCTTGAATCCTCACTAACTGCCCAAGGCTTTCTGCACTGTGACTCCAGAGAGTAAATCCTGAGGAAGAGAAAGGCTTTGTGTGAAATAGTGTTCTTCAGAGGGAGCAAAGTTTCGATAACTTGTGAGAAGAGGTGCAATATGTTCACCTTTATGTGCTTCTAGACTTGTCTCACGTAAAATCTCATGGCTTCCTTTTCTTTTGCCTTGAAGAGGACCAACTTCTGTGTAGGTCCTCATCTCCCATCTCAGCTGAATACATTCCCTGGAGCTCTTGTACACAATCACCAGTGATCCCTTCGTTGTTGAGAACCTCAGGTTTCTCTCCATATCTTGGAGCTGGTGATTGCTCACACCTGGGCAGTTGTCCCCCACCATGGTGCAGTTGTTGCTGAGACTGTTAATTCATTATTTTTTCCACTATTTGCATTTACAGGTGTAAATGCTTGACTTTGTGTTTGATTTTATTCTCTTTTTTTTATTGCCAAAATTCAGTGCTCTCCTAAATAAAATGTCAGCATAGCATTGTCAGGGACTACATAAAATGAGGCTGATTGAGGCTAGTAAAATACACTTGGCTAGCTAGCAACTGCCTTTTAAAGGGAATATTCAACATGCAGATGGGCTTAGAGAGAGGTTACCTAAGTTCAAGTGAGAATTTAAATGTAGATTCATAGATTTTTAAAGCCAGATGGCACCACTATGATCATCTTGTCTGATCTCCTGCATAACATGGACCATAGAATTGCACCCATTAATTCCCATGTCAAGCACAATGGCAAAGAAATGTGTTTCCTGCAGATGTTTTATTCTCTTCCATTGGGCCAAAAATTTGAACTGACCTCACATCAGTATTTAATTTAGTGCTGTTAATAACCTAGCTTGTGATAACATTAAAAAAAAAAATAAGGGATGTTTTCAAGGTCTTGACTGGAAACTTGTTGGCTTGGTTGCAATCTTTTTTGGGGTAAGATGGATGGAGCTGTATGGTTGTTTCTGTCTGTATTTAGTCGGAGCCCTAGAGGGAGGATCCGACAACCTTGTGCAGTGATGTATGGGCAAGTCAGAGCAGCATATGGTGGAAGGAGGAAAAAGACACAAGAGGCCAGGCTACAGCTTTTAGCAATAGCCCCCAAATTGGGTATATGACTAAACAAATGTTTCCTACCAAAAATAGAACAGCAACAACAAAAAAGAATGGATCCAAAAAATTATCTCCCCTTGAAGAAAATCATCAGATTTGTCTTGTCTATTTTAAGAGCTTTTAATTGAAACTGTTAATTTTTCGGCACGCTTTCTCACTTCTCTGGAGAAATAATCAATCTGTTAAACTTTTCCGTGCGTGCAATAAAAGCAAAACAACTTGGTGATGAGCCCTAGCCAAATCCAAACGTTCACATGTCAGTCATCCAGTGCAAATAAAGTCCTGCAAGCCCAGCTCCCCGGTCTGTGCTCACACAAAACAGAATTTGTTCTCCTCAATAGTCTGATTTGGCCTGATGGAAGCCAGGCATGTGAATAAAACATTACTCAACACGAATAATGATGGCAGAATTAGATGTTGTGCGTGTAGCTGGTTTTGGGCAGGAGTAAAAAGAGGCGAGTTTTGCTGATAGTTTTTGCACGTTCCTGGAAGGGTTATATTGGGTTGGCATTGCAGCTCTTGCATCTCCTGCAGTGCGATGCTGGCTCAGACCTGACCTCCAAGTTCTCTGGACGTGGTTGTGCCAAACCAAAGGTTAATTTAGCTCTGCTGGGAAGACCAGGCAGGAAAATGAGCAATTTCTGGGTGGAGAGGAGTAAGGGGCAGGGAATGGACAGGAGGAGGAGGCACTAAGAAATGAGGAAAGGTGTTGCAGGGTGGATCGCAAAAGAACAACCCTCAAGAAAAGGCGCAAAATGTGTAAAATATGGAAGAGCATTCCACTAATGACAACACATGGGCAAGGATGGGCTTGTTGGTGGAGATCTAAAGACAAAAATAACAAACATTATATAACAGGAGCTGGAAATATCTCACTCTTCTATGTTTGTTTCTTGCTCAAAACAAATCGAATTCACAATACTTTGAATAATCTGTGCAGTCTACGCACAGTTGGGATATCAAGCTGTCTGTGAGCAGAAATTGCATACGCAAGGAAGTAGGCAGAAAATCTCCTAGTATTAGTCCACAATATTTACCATTACTGACAGAATGCTTTTTAGAAATGAAGGTTTCAGCATGGCTTAGTAAACTCACGTTGTAATTTGTCTGTCAGTTCTCTGAAAGTTCACTGGCATTGTCAAGTCGCGTTTAACTCAGTAGGGGAATATGGATTTCATCCTCCGTGAGTTCATGCAGCATTTTGATAGCCTCAAGGTTTCCTGCTAAAACTGCAACGTTTCCTCCCCACCGCCTCTTACATTAGCATATTTCTGCATATGACTTTATTGCGCAGGTGATCCAAAAAAAATCTTCTCCCAAACTATGGTTGTGGTTTAGAAGTGCCCCAAGCGGCTGCCGCATGGGCACTCTCGCAGGTGAAAGATGATTTCTGCCAAACACAATGAAAACTTCATTTGTGACACGCCGACAGCAACATGACACACAAGTTTGGGCAATCTTCGTGTCATGTTTTCACTTTTTCAACTTTGAAAGTCGAAACCCTGCTTTTTCTCTGCCTGCTACAAAATCCGTAGAAAATCTCAAATTCACTTCAGCAGGCCATGGCCAACATCAGATTTGCTTTTATGCAGGTGTTGTTGCAAACTTCAGATGAAATTCATTAAACCACATGCACTTGGAGAGCAGTTACTTTCCCATATGCAACCATTTTGTTAAACATGTTTGCAGACTTCATTAACAAAAATAAAAGCTGGCAGATTAAAAGGAATTTCATTAACTTTGGGGAGACATGATCCAAGATGATAGAAAAATACCTGGCACTGATTCCCCAAAGTTCAAATCTGAGCTGCTCAAAGCATTGTCCATATGGTCTTTGAATGTGACAATGCTCCATTTGGAGGGTCTCATATTCTACTTAAAATCACGCTGCTCCCCATTCCTTGAAGAAAGCAAGAGTGCATTACACAGCGAGCCCAAAGCATTCACTTGACTTGGGTGGTCTGATGTGCTTCAATATATTTTAAAAGAAGATATTTATTTCAAAATGTTCCTTATTTTTTATTTTTTCACTCTTTGTGCACAGAAGCACATATGTATATTGGGACGTTCAGTCTACTCTTATTTTATCTGGCGAAATCAAAAGGCAATTTTCACAAACAAAATTTAACCCTATTAAAAAAGTATGCATTTGTGGGAGTGAGCATAATTCCAGTAAAACGCTGCTTTTATGAATTTCATCTTGAAATTGCGGATGGTGTGTCTGATGTGCAGCCCAGGTGCACTGCAGACGTTGGCTCCACGCTCTGTCCCCTCGGAAAGACACGGGTCTCGTGTGCTCTTGGCGCAATCTGGAGCCAACTGATCATTAGCAGAACCAGCGGGGTTCCCTGCTGACATCTGTCAAGCCCAAGCTTGTTTATGAAGTTGGAGGAGGAGGGAAAGAACAGAGTTTTCTTTTTTTAATCTGCTGGGGGTGCAGAATTGACTGTTTGCCAAGCTCCAGGGATAGGTTATTTCTGAGTGCTTTTATCCTACTACTTGCATGTTACTTTTATCTCTCTTCTTATCTTACCTCTATCTTACTAGACAGAGCTGGCTGTCGGGATATGGAACATGACAGAGCTGTGCAGCATCACTGCTGGTTTCCCATCCCCAGCACTGGTGTCACCTGGATCCCACGCTGACATGCTCCCAAAGAGAGGTATGTGAGTGTGATGGATGCAGGAGAAGCATCTGTGTTGTAGGACCCACAGATGCTTTAGGGAAAACACTACAAATTGTTTTTTCCCTGCTCCACTCTATTGGCAAAGTGTGCAAACCTCTTTCGGGAGCATAGACGTGGTTGGAGAATTGTGGGGTTTGATCTGCACATGTATTGATGAGGAGAGCCAATGATCTGGGTATAAAACTATAAAAACAGCCATTATTTAATGTGAATGCATGTCTGCTGAAGACACAGCACTTCGCTGATCATTAGTAAATGACTGCGGAGAAGTCACAAGCAGATAAGACCTTCAGCAGCTCTACTTTGTCTTCCTACCTTTACTACCCATTCCGTCTGGAATTCCTGAGTGGGAAGAAGGAATCCAACCAAGCAGCCCGTAATGATCCCTCAGTGTTCTTGCTGGTTCCCTATATAATTGGCCTTTTTTCTCACTCTATCAGTTAGAACAAGTCTCAGTAAATACGTCATCTTTGATAGACATATGGATTCCTGCAGTGAGCGGTATAAACTTTCACCATGATTCAGAAGCATATTTCATTGTTAATCTTTTTTTTTTTTTTTTAGACATAAAATCACATAGCTGTTCATTTTGGACAGATTTTTCTTTGTTTTTGTCTCTAGACACAAAAATGTGAAGAAGTAAAGGGAAGCCTCTTGGCTGAGACAAAGCCAATATGTACAGAATAACGTATAGAAAAGATCTAAAAATTTTCCCCACTTCTCTGTAAAGATGTGATAATTTTCTGAATCAAAATCTTAAGCTTCATGTTACTATGATCTAGTCATGAAAATGAATGTGAGCTTTATTTCACAGTTATTATTTAACACTCTATACGATACTCCAGAGTCTTATCTTGAGTTTCTTATTATTCCAGGTTGTCATTGTTGAGCTTCAGATATCCAAGGAAATATAATATTTTGCTTTTTGACTTAATACTGGTCTCTGTCGTGAATTTCTTTGATTTTCACCCATACAAAAGCTAAGCATGCACCTGAGTATAGGGAGAAACTGAGTCTCAGTCTTATCCCACAGTTGCATCTTTGTGAGTTAATCTTGCCCTTGGTCAGTGCCCTGCTGAGTTTAGGGAGAACCCCAAAGGTAGTGGGTGTAATAAGGAAAATACAGCCTAGCTCACTAATTGGATACAGTGAAAGTGGGATAAACTAGTGGATTTTATTTTGCAACATCAGTAAGTTGATGACTACATGATCAGCTAAGGAGAAAGAAACATCTTGTTAAACTATGGCTCAGTGAGATGCTTCCTCCACAAATGCAGCCATTCAGGGGGCTATAGTCTAAAAGACAAATCAAGAGATGACACTTAAAGCCGTAATAGCCAGTTATTTTGAAAATAAAGTCCATAGTATTAACTACATGCATTCTTTAGGTTTTCAGGTCCCTTTTTATTTATTAAATATAATGTAATATCTGCACATTGCAATAATATCTGAAGTTTTGTGTTACACAGACTTTGGCAGCTTTATTGACTTAAATCCCCCTTTACTGCACGTTACATTGTATTCAACTCCCAAGATAAGTGCATGGATATGCTATATAGGTCTGATCCAATTTGTTTCAAGAGCAGATATTGGTGGGAAGAAAGGATATCCTGTTATCTGTCTCTCTTTAGGAATTATCTGAACATATTAAAACTCCAAGCCTAACTATTTTTAAGAGTTAGTCTGATGGAGCGTGATATGAAGGGATTTCTTGAGAAATCTGCCCACAATAACAAGTGACTTGATAAGTGCCTGGCCTTGATAAGCCAGGAGGTCTGATGTTCCTGATAATTTTTTTTTTAATTATGTTTTTAGGAACTTTTCTCTCCAGGCTACTTGATTACACTGGTAGTAAAAAATCCCCCTGTCATTGCTTTGATATACCCACCAGCCAAGTAAGTCTCTTCCATCTATTTCTACTCCTCCCCAAGGAGCCTGCAGTCAAGCTGCCTGCCAAGCTATAATTAATTTATATTTTGTACCCTAAGGAGAAACAGCCGAATGTTCATCAGCTTGTATGTTCTAACACTTCAGTGCCTTACTAGCTGGCATCTTATTAGTGTTTATTTGAATACCCATAATAAACAAAGCCGTATCCTTTGCCCTTCATTTTCTTCTGGAATGTAATAAATCAAACACAGCCACTAATCATATTACATCCACTTATTATTATGGTAATTCATGTTAATAAAGGACCTGACCTTGCTCCCACTGAAGTTAGTTGGGAGGGCAGAGTTTCTGGGAAGATGGCTACTAACTCAAACAGTAGAGTCAAATACCAAAAATAATGCCAGAGCATCAAGAGTTAGATGATATTGAAAAAGACAATCTTAAATCTGAATTCCAGCTACCATATTTTAAAGTGCTTAGAGATGAAGAATTTCTGCATGAGACAAGAGGAGCTGAGAAGTTCCTATTGCAGTTCATAAATACACTTATATTACAGTTTAGGAGCATGAACTTTCAGGCTGAAGAGCTTCAGTTTTTGTGGTCAAAGCTCATTGCTACAACCACTGTACTAATTGACAAAAATGAGTCTGAACTAAATATTATTGTTATTAAATATTAAATAATTTAATGGTTAAAAAAAAGTAATTTTAATTTTGCTGGAACTGAAAGGCTGCATTTTTTTCCAAAATAAGTGAATATTAATACCAATTTAATGCGAAGATTTTATTCATTTTACTCCCTCTAATATGACATTCTCTTCCACTTTTAGTCCAAACTGTAAAAAAAATCTACATTGTAGTATCTAGAAAGCATGTGGAGAGAAAGGAGAAGAAAAAAATCTCACATTTTAATGTTATTTTTTCTTCTTAGCCTACGAGGAAGGCTCATTCTGATCCAGAACATGAATTGGGAGGAAAATAAGGCAATACAACAGCCCATGAAGAGACAGGAGATGGTAAATATCTATTAAAGGTGGTATTCTGTTGCATTAGCATATACATAAAGTATTAATGATTCTTGTGTAATATATATTCTGCTTTATATTCATCAGCAAGGCCATGAAGGGGCTACAGACACCTCCAAAACCAGGGTGCTGCCAGAGTGGGACCTGAATGTCTCAGAAAATGTATGGATATGTTAGGGAATTATTCTTCTTCAGACCAAAATCACACGGAATCGATCACTCCTCTGCTGCTGTTTGTAAGTGATTCAGTAGCTTGGCATGTATGTAAAATATTCTGGCAGGTTGCTTGGGTGGATTTTTCTATCTATCTGGTTGATTTGCAGTACCTTTCTAATTGGAATTAGGAAACGGACTGATTTATTATCGAATCCCACTTACTTTATCCCTGCTTTGTAGAGTTTGCAATGACTTGTAACGTAGAAGGATGGGTGGTAGTAGAGGCTCCAGCATGAGGGATGTTTCTGCAGGGGGGTCACACCTTGGCTTGTCGTGTAGAGGGAATAGGAGATGCTGCAGCATCTCTGGGGCTTCCTCGCTCCTGGTTTTCCTTTTCTCTCCGTAAATCCGTACATCCCTCACCAGTGAGTGTGGTGACGTGCCCCAAAGTGCATAGGCAAATGTATGGACAAACTGTTCTGATCCAGAACAATATTCCACTTTTGTTAAGGCAGATAAAGTTTGGCACTCTCTATATAAGCTAAAGAGAGCTCCACTCTCTTCTTTGAGTACTGCAAGTCCTTTTTTTCCTTAGGACTTCTGACCTTCTCATCCTTTCCCAGTTATATTTGCAGAGAATAGAGTCTACGTGTTTCTAAATCTTTTGAAAAATCTGCTTTAAGGAAGACATCTATTGAAGTCAATTGCCTAAACTCTATATTTACTTTTCACAATGAAATGAGTTATTTACTTACTTCCTCTTGTGCATACTGGGAAATCTCTCTTTTTTTTCTTTTCTTTTTTTTAAAAAAAAAAATTAATAATGCCTGGCATGTGTTGCTGAACACTTTATTGCATGTATTTTTAGAAGCTAATTCAACTTCACGTTTGGAATACATATATATTAAATCCCCAAGTCATGGTTCCTTTTTTTTTTTTTCCTCCTCGCATGCATTTAGTAAAAGAAACATTTCCAAAATTCCCATCTGTTCTGCATGTAAATTCAGCTAATTATACACTGATTGACAAGGCTATAAAAGGACATTTTTGTGAGATGATAGGTTTAGCGGCTTGCTGCACTAAAAATTAACATGCGTAGGCATTCTGCAATTTTCCCATGGAAACTATATGTAGGAGTCAGGGAGATACAAATACATACAATAAAATGTGCTCTGCCTGTCACCCGTATAGTATCCTATAGGGCTTGGGGTTGTTTGCAAGTATACACACATAGTAGAGGAAATATGCATGTTGGGAGGGACCGATAATACAGGGATAATGACAGAGCTACAGGGGGAACAAAAAATAATCTTGCCCAATCATTACCTGAATCAGCAGGTTCTACCTCCTCAACGCTCAGTAGCTGGTTGGAAAAATTGCTGGGAAAAATCCGGAACAGTGGATGGGAATGAGATGGTCAAAGCAGATGAGCTGGATTTCTAACCACAGTGGAATCCTGAGGCTCAATTAGGATTATTAAAACATCAGGAAGAGTGCTGTCTTTGGGGAGGACGTGGGAAAAATTGGGACCTTGGAATCAAGAAGATGTGCTACTAAATTCTTCTGGAGTTCAGAACTAAGCAGTCATCTTCTGAAGTCCTGAGTAGATGGGAATAAGAAATGTCCTTGAATTGAACTTTAAATGCTAGACTTTTGTCTACATATAGCTATGATGACAGCTGAGCCACTCACTTGGTGACTTAATATGAAGCAGCATATCTTTTAAAATAATGCTTTTTTCCCCTCGATCTTTCCCTTTTGGATTTGTTATCTGTGTAGAGCATTTTCACTGCAGGCAAGAAGCAGAAGAGCTTGTATTAGAATATAATTGTCTTGGGCATTAAAACTAAAACAACCTGTTCTAGAATAGAAAGGATGTTTATTAGAGAATCCGGGAGAAACATCAGAAAAATCTGACAGAAATTAAATGCTGGAAAGGTCAAACAGAAATTAGACAATTTCTTAATTGTATTCTTAACAAGGATAATTAAGCACTGGAACAGATTATTAATGGATGCAGTTCATGCCATCAATGAAACTCTTCAAAATGAAATCGAGTCTCTTCCTAAAATGTATGCTCCAGTTTCAGCATCAGTTTTGGGGCTTGATAAGGGAAAGAGGAAATAAAACACCAATCAGTAGTGCAGAGGAAATGTTCACAGTATTTCTGATGGCCTTAAAATATCCGATTCTGGAAAAATCCATTAGAAGGAGATGCAATTGTTCCACTAAAGTGAAAGGACAGTGTAACAACTTTGGAAAATGAGCACACTGCCTATGGAAGCCATGATCATACTCATGATGAAAAATACCATCCAATACCTGTTTTTCTCTGGGATGGTTGAGTTGCTTGTGGTGGGAGGAATTGCTAATCCATGAGGATGGTGCATGTAGGAGCAACACGGGGCATTAGAAGCTTTGCATCTGCCAAAACCACCCTGCTCGCACTGTGAAGGGGTCTCTAGTAACATCTTACCTATAAAGAATATGGTAATTGCATTCCTGAACCACCATCTTCATTAAACTTTGAGAGTACACCTGGTTTATGAGGCTTGAAATGCCATAAACCTTTTTTTTTTTTTTGCTAGTATTACCCATGAAAATATGATTCTTCTTTTTGAAGATTATGCATAAAAATGTTCTGATTTTTAAAAATAGTTGCTGTTTTGGAGAGGGTATTGAAATGATATTAAAATAATACTCATTGTTCACACCAACAAGAGTCTCCTGGCTGCAGTTCTCAGCCATCTGCAGAGAGATTGTTGTTTTTTCCTAAGTAAACAAGAGAGATTTTCTTTTATTATTATTTTTTACATACAGGGGTGGGGAAGGAAGGAGGAAGGAAACAAGAAAATGAATTTGCTCCTCAAGTGCTTGGCCAGCACTGAGGGGAGCAGCCCAAGCCCACAGTGATGTGTTTTAATAAGTGAAATGCATCTTTACGAATCAAACGGTTCGTCCCTCAGCATGCCGCGGCCGAAAACGCTGCTCCAGATGGAGGATGTCGAGCTCCTCATATTGTAATTAATCCAAGACAAACTTCTGTCTAATTTAATGAGTTGTAGTTCAGGGAACAATGTCAATAAGGACCAAGACATTGGCTACGATGTGTGGGGAACCTTAAGGCAGAGAAAACTGATACCATTAGCACCTCTATAGTCCCTCTACAGAGAGGAGCAGCAGTCCCGCCTGCTGGAAGTCCATCTAAAGCTCCCATGAGCTTCCCTAATGCCATGGCTAACGCCTTGGGAAGCCATGGGAAGCGCCTGATGCCATGGGAAATGCCTTGGAGACTGAATTCGGTGGTATGCAAAAGGGCCCAAATGACTGTGAGGTGCTGAGGAGAGAGAAAAGAGGTGATATATCTGCACATGTGGAAACCAGTAGGAAATTCATCACTGGTTTGAGAAATGGCACATCTAAAATTTTCCAAGTGGAGACTTGGAAGGGTGCTGGAAGGAGCAAATGCAGGCACATTTTTCATGCAACTGCTGCCTGATGGAGCTTCAGATGTCTAAAATCTGTGGCTATGGCCTGCTTTTAGCCATAGTTATACTTCGGGGAGCACATGGAATAGCTTTAAACAGAGCAGGAGATCCCTCAAGCCTCTGTGCAGCAGCAGCAACCACAATTCTCGTGCTGTTAAAACCGCAGCTCTGGAAAGCTCTGCAGGCAGGAGTGATTGGCACAAACGATAGCTGCCTCGATGGCAACTGTCACTTCAATTTGTTGATAGCAATGCACATCGCTTTGGTGATAGTGATTTACAGTAACTTCCCCTTTTGCAATTGAATACATCCGTGAAATGCTTCCGTGACAAATAAAGTGTAATGGTTACTTTTTTTTCTTTTTTTTTTTTACTTTAAGCTTGTTAGAATATTGAAGCATCCTACCATCAAAGAAGCATCCAAAGTATAGGGCACAGTCACACTGCGCATTAGAGGGAGAGCACGTGTGAAACAAAACTGTCAGCGATGATGCGACACACTAAGAAGCATGAGAGAGGTAAAGGGATTTTTCCACCATGTTTTCCCCTCTTTTTTGCATTATTTAATTTTACTTATTTGAGGAAGGGAGGGATCCTCAAGGGAAGGGAGTTGTGGGGTCCAACTCTCCCCCACAGAAAGGCTAACACTGAAGTTACACCAAGCTGCTCAAGGGCTTGTCAAGGAAGGTGATGGAGCTCATGAAGACAGAGGTTTTGTCCCCCTTGCCCCTTCATGGGACATCTCCAAGACATGTCTGTTCCCTCAGTGAAAGAATTTCAAGAATTCAATTGCATTTTGCATTAATCCTATTGAAATTAATGAGACATATTCTTAAATTTAATCAAGTGCTTACCTATTTTTTCTGGATTAAGGTGGTAATGAGTTCTTGAGTTGCTACATACATAGCTTAAAGCTAAATTTTCTTTAAAATAGGGGTGCATTGGGATGTGAACTCAGTCAAGCTGTCTTGTTTTCCTAAAGCAAAAATTGGGACCAGTAGTATCTAACATCCTGTCATAGCTAATGACCCTTAAAGGAGTTTGCCACTCCAGTACTGATTGCAAAAGAGAGAAGGGAATTTTAAAAATCTAAAAAGATTTATGCTCAAGGAGAACAAACGTTCCTGGGCAGAGTAACATAGAGACGTATAGAGAAGTATAGAGATGTTTAGGAAAACACCAACAGAGCGCGTGTTTGGGGCTGTTCTTCTAGGATACATTTCTGCCTTCCAGAAGCAGAAGCTTTTGCAGCTTTACTCTTGTTTCCAGGAAATTGTACGTGTTCCTTTTACTGCAATTTCTGTTTTCTCACACTTGTCTCCAGCATTTCAGGGAAGTAAAGTTTCTTAAGTGCTGGGGATTTTGACATTATGAAAGTCTATAATTGGTGCTTGAACCTTAACCTGGGTATTTACTATCCTCATTCCTGTCTCACTGTCTATAGCCACTTATTTTCTGTTGACTAGGAGAAGATTTCAAGAGCAAAAATGGGGGCATATTTCACAATAACTTTTGTGTTAATGAGACTTATACCTTCTTTTGGTCCTTTGATTCTCTCTTATAAGCAGGGGTGCAAAAATGTTTGTTTTTACCTTGTTGCTTTTAATTTACATCAGAGGCCTTAATAAACAGCGTTTAGTCACTAGGAGGCTAAATTTATTTAAATCAATATCTAATTAGGTTCCTTAATGTATTACCTTTCACTTCAGAAATTTAAGAAATCTAAGCAATTAAGTTTGTGTGCTGATATCCTACTGTTTCCTTTTTCTTTTTTTTTCCCTTTTTGTTCCTGCTGCTTGACTAACTTCTGCATGTAATTGATCATTCCTAGATCCCAGTCTCACATTGATTTATTTTGCCGTTGCTCTCCTATTTTTTTTTTTTTAAGGGATGAAAGAATTACATTTTTGGGGTGGAAGAATCTGTTTCTATATAAGAGCCAGGCCTAAAGTGCAGCTAACGGTCAGTGGGTGGACAGAGCAGTGTGTGTCTGGGCTCTGCTTAGAGCTTGGGACTTTTGAGGACCTCAGTGGAAGACCCTGAGCATATGATATCATTAATTGGCAAGGCAATGAAAAGTTATTCTTTCCTTTTATTCATACCTTTAATAAGATTTGATTAAAAAAAAAATCACTTCCATAAAAGGAATATTTTTCAAATACGGAAATTCCTATTCACAGGTAAAGGCCAGGTAACCCACTCACTGGGTGCTACCTTTAGTGTTATGTATGGCACAAAATACTTAGTGCAACATCTCCTTTACCATCCTCCTTAAGTATCTCCTTAGTTATCTTTAAGTTAAATTCTATTTCTTTTTTTTTTTTTACAGTGAATATCGATGTAGTAAATATGAGCAAAACGAGTAGAAAGAATTGGGCAAATTATCAGATGAACTGCAGAAATAAAAAGAAAGAAAGAAATGTTATAACCTAAAATTACATAATCGATTTCTTGCCATACAAAAATTACTCCATCTTCCTGTAAGTATTTGAAGTTGATGAATTTTTTTAATTTTAAGTATGGGAAATATAAGAATTTTGATATTATAGACTGCACATCTTTTATGTTCTTTTGTACAGTACCTGAAAGGCTCCATGGCCATAGCAATACCCTCACTTATCCATAAGAAAACATGATGCTTCCACATGGTCATACCCACAAATTATAGTCCTTCCAGGAAAAATGGAAAAAATGGAAAAATGGAAAAGTTTTTTTTTTTAAATGTATGCAAAAATGAGCAACAGTTTCTTGAGTAAAAGAACAGTTGATACACACTTGCTAGCCTGCTTTCTCTATGTGCATGATTTCTTTATATATGTGTGTTTGTGTATATGCAGACAAATCCATGACATTGAGAATACCCTGTAAGCTATCTAATTTACAGAGAATGAAAGAAGCCCTATATCTACCAAAGAAATATACTATGCAGAAATGGATATTTCCATTGCACAAGCCCCATGCTTTATGGTTAGGAGAATTTTAAAAGAGTTTTCAGCAGTTTGCATTACAAGTAGTGCAAAAGAAAGGAGCACTTATTCTACTAAAATTGCAGGATAAAATGGTTTACCAAAAAACTCAGAACTTTTTAGAATAAAACTAAGCCATTATTGTAATGACCTAATTTCATCTCTGCATATTGGCATTAGCAAACTTTTGTGTTTAAAAAAAGGTGGTTATTAACCATTTTGATCCTACCAAAATAGCCCAAAGCACAAAAACACTTAGCAGATAGAGTTGCAAGATTTAGTGAGTGAAATGAATCCTGGAGTAGAGCTGCAAAGCAAAGTCTGTGTCATCAGTTTAAAGCTATCTAGAAGGCTGGTTTACAGATTTAAGTGAGTCTTAAGTAGTGCATAGATCTTCTGGTGGCTCCTTTTATTGCCCTGAATCTCTGCTAACTAGGAGTAGCGGACACTAGTTTAAGGAAACTAATATTAAAGCTTACACGTAAGTCTTGGAAACACCTGAGTTAGATTTAATGCAGGCTTTGCACATATATGTGTGCATATATATATATATATATATATGTATATATACACACATCTTTTACATTGCCCAAGCATTGTTAAAACTGGAGGATAAATTCCGGGCTCAGAGAACTCAAAGGGTAAAACTCAGGACTTTCAGCAGGGTCTCTATTTCACCCTAGATAAACCAGCAGTGACGTCAATATGTAATCCTGGCTCAGACCCTAAATACCAGGATGAAAGTGGAATAGTCGTGTATAACCAATAATTATCTTATGGGAAGCCTTCGACAATAATGAATAACAGCCATGATGTTCTGAGATGTCTAAAATAAAGTTGCATCAGAGCTGGTATTTCAAAGACGTTTACCATCCAATGAGTAATGTCATTGTGCCTAGTTGCCTGTATTTCTAAGCAGACTATGCTTATTCTTAGAAACAACAACCCGATAATTGTGGCTGCTCATGCCATTAATTAAGCAACGCTATACGAAGCTTTGATTTCATAATCTTTTGTGCGTATGAATAGTCTGACGTTCAATGTAGTCTAATGATTAGGATCCACTTGAAACCTTTGATTCTGCAAGATGCTGCTCAGCGCTGGAGCTCTCAGCTCCCTTTGACTTAGAAGTGGCTGGAATGTGACAAAATTGCAAGCATGAGAGCATCTAAAAATGGAAATAGAAGTAAACAGATAAAATCAGAAAGGAGCACTTGGACTCTCACTCCTGTTATCACGACTGTGTCCACAGAATTACAATACTCAATTTTAACTGGAGGGAGAAAAAGACTGTAGGGCTTTCCAATGAGCTATTGCTGCTTTTTCCAATTTTGCACATTGGTACAATGCAGCTGCAGACTTGTCAATCCCTGGTGCCATCGTTTTCATGGGCTCAGGGAGCCTTGGTTGCTCCTTTAGGTCTTGGTTCTGAGATGGTCCCAGTGTTGGCACCCATGGGTGCACCCTCTGCTTCTGCCCTGCTCCCTAAGGTGCTCAGCTGGGACGAGGCGAAGGGGAGATGTTTCATTTGTGTTGATGCAGAAAATCCTGGCATATATTTTTAACTTGATTTTGAGGTAAAAATGAATATTAAAATCCTGGAAGTGTCCCACAGGCTGGAAATGCTATTTTTTAACCGGCTCTGTACAGACTGTACATAACATCTGCAAAATGTTACGCGAGAGTGCTATAGAGCTCCCGTTGCCTACCTGGAGGATAAAAGCCCAGCTGTTATTGCACAGTTCAGAGCCATGCACAATATCATAATTAAAAAATGACAGGGACATCTCAGTAGGCACAGTATAACTCACCTGTAACTTATCTCTTTGCTATATTTAGCAAAAAATATTTTTACCAAAAGAATGTTGAAAATTAATGATATTACAGACAGCTGGAACTCCAGAAGGAAATAGGTCTTATTTAATGCACAGTTTCTCCTCTTTCAGCTTTGTTATCCTTTACAGCTCTGCAGCTGAGTGTAAAATACAGCTATTCTGACTTTGTGGAATTTTATGCCTGGTGTGAAGAGTTGTAAAGTACCAGTGCAAGATGGGCAAGAATCAGACCTTTTCTGTCTCCTCTTGTTTATTCTGCCTTTGTTTTTTATATGGTGCCTTTTGTGCTAAGACAAAGTCATAAAGTTGTTCTACCAAGTAAGCTAAACAGGAAAACAAGATGCTGCACTGAATCTTATTCCCAAACCAAAATAATCTTAACACTTTAAGTGTTGAATCCGCTGGTTCCCTGTGGGAGGGAGCTGCTGGATTTGTAACAGATTTAATTTCACCAAATTTCTGAATTTCAATCAGGTTTAATCTAATAGCTGTCAGCTGACCTGATTAAAGCGCACCTCTCTTTTTTTCTGATTTAAATCAACTTGGCTGCTACACAGGAAGCGAAAATACATGCTATTTCAGACAGCCATCTGGTACCCTAAATTCATTTATTTTAGAGAACTTTGCTTTAATTCACTTACCAGGATTACATAAAAAACATTTCGGAGGCGTTTGTTTGGTACAAACACACTTTTTCAAGTGTTAAAATGTTTGAAGTGTTTAAATTATACGAACTGAAAGCGATGCCTGCCTTTACTGTGCTTGTTTGGTAGGGGAGTTGTTGTTTTCATGTTTTTATTTTTTTGGAGCGAGAAATGTTTGGTTTGGAATAGGTGCTGAGCAATGGTTTGAGACTTCTAAATGGACAAGCTTGCATCTGTAAACATTTTAAATGAGCAAAAGAAAACCATCTGCAGGTTGGGGACTCAGCAAATGGTACCACAGCTGCTCAGCAACGTCCTCTCCTGCTCACAGCGTTGGGACTTGCTCTAGGACATGGCAAAGCCCCGAAAAAAGAGCAAAGAGATAGATACCTCATACCTCCTTAGGACAGTCCACTTTAGTCGTGCACTTAGAATTAGAAGGCATGAATTTAAGCCTTAGTACATTTCTTCAGGAAGAGAATGTTTCCAGAAACCAGAAAAAAAAATGTGAGGCTGCCCCATGACCGTCAAAATATTCGATCAAAGTGACTTCAGAGATTTGGAAGAGAACTCCATTAAAAAGTGCTTTTTTTTTTTTTTTTTTTTTCCCAGAGCTTCATTAAAAAGGAAGGGAAATGGCTGATTAAAAATGCTAGATATGTATATTAAAGTTGTGCTTTTCACAATTGAGCTCTTCTTGCAAGCAAAGCATTTGCTTCCTACGGGAGCTGCGGTGGCTCCGCGAGCTCTTGCCACTGGCCCGGCCATTCGGTCCCCAGCCAGGTCACCCTGTCCCCACCACCAGCTCCTCTGCCTCTCCTTGACTCCATGAGCTCTCCAATTCACGTTTGTAGGCCAACCATTTGGTAAGAGACACGGAAATGTGCAAGAAACTTGCTATTCCATATGGGCAAGCTATAAAAAGAAACCTCTTGACTTGCCACGTTGGCTGACACAGGGCACGAACGCGTTGGATTATCTTCCACGTCTGCTGCGCCTCAGTGACTCCCCAGACTCGAAACTGTTGTCTGGAGCATTATAGGGGGAAAAAAACCCAAAAAAACACCAGGATGGAGCTGAACACTGTTAATTTAGCAGTTTAAATTTTTTAAAAAATTGTCTTCAGCAGTGATGTTGCTCTTATGACACAATCTTTCTAGTTCATTAAACCATTAAGCGCCGAGTCGCGGAGCCGCAGCGTAATGCTATCCGAAGCTGGCTGGTGACCCAATGCTATGAAATTAAAAATGACAACGGGTTCCGCGCTGCAGCTCCAAAGAGTCTAATTTCACTTCCTCGTTAAGCTTTCAGACGACGCAGATTATAGGAGACGAATTCATGCCCCGTAGGACATAATCAGCAATTAATAATGACATCTGAGTTGGCAAATTGGGTCTTTGTAGTGTATTGGTTCCATGCGCTCAGAGGCGATGCTGTGTTGGAGACCATTCCTCCCTGGCTGCAGCACAGGGCACTTGTCCATCCTGCCTGGATAGGAGACAACTTGTGTTTCAAAACCCTTTCCAGGATATTTTGTAGGCAACTGAGGACTGAAAGAAGGACTTAAATAATATAAAAGGAATAAAAAGTAGGGCTAGGATAGATTTTCCTGAAAGCTTTAATTACAGTTTTAAAGCAGAAACTTAAACAAGTTTTAGAATAAGAAAGACTTTAAGGAAATGTATTGTGACCTTGCAAATTACTGCTAACGTTATGCAAAATCACGACAGAGAAGTTACATAAATAGTGTAAGTTGCTTAACACTTTTATTGTCTGACTCATAAATTACCATGAAAATGGTGCATATTGAGAGTACAATGAGGTCTTCACCAGGTGCTTGGCTTCAGAACACAGATCTGAAGGACACGGAGCTTTGGGGACGGATCATATCTAGCTTTTGTGTGGGTGGCAGGAGCCTTCAACACCTTCCAGCTAAGGGGTGAAGCCCCAGGGTTGTCCTGGCATGAAGATCAAGCAGGGGTTGTCCTCATCGAGCAGGAAAACGCAGAAGAGATGTGCAAAGCTGCAAACTGAGCTTGTGGTCCACAGAGGTCCACATTGCGGCCGTTCCTTTGCAAGACTTGACCTGGGAGGAAAGAAGGAAAAAACAAAGAAGAAGCAGGGGAGAAGTACAGTCCTCCCAAGAAATTTCCACAGGAAAAGCGTGTTTCCTGCTCGGAAGGGGCAGGAATACAGAAGAGGTGAAGGGGTTTTGGTGCAAAGCGTGACGCTGGGAAGGGTTCCCTTCCCCTGGCTGCAGTCCTGGTGGTGCTTAAAAAACGGGACATGCAGCCTGCGCCTCACAAAAAGGAGAATAGGCCTGAAATGCTCTGGTTTTAGGCTATTTAAAATGTGATTCTTATTGATATGAGTCATCGCTCTGTTCCCAGTGGGTCTAATTGCTCGGGTAATAAACGCTTATGTGAACAAGGTTTGCGCATTTGGGCATGTAAGCAATGGTCGTAATGTTGTTTGGTAGAGTAAATCCAGGGTTTGTGGAAAACTGGGCGCTGCTTTTTTAACTCATGTGCTTCTGGTCTTGTCCTCTTGGTTCTGGGAGAAAAGAGAAGATGATTTTTAAGGCAAAGGGTTTTTTCGTAAAAAAAATAGTAGTTCATAAAAACTAGAGGTAAAGGTCAGTTTTGACAAATGTTCAAGTAAAGAAAAAAAAGTCACACTGAAAAACACTTCAGAATTATCTTAATTTATTTGGATATGTGTTAAATGAAAACTGCAGTTTTCTTAGATGGAAGCACATTTTTCACAATTTAATTATTGTGTACTAATTAAGATGCACAGCAAAAAGGTCAGTGCTGAATCACGATATTTTTAAAATAACAAAAAGATCATTCCGCAGCTTTGGTATAAGCCTGTTTATTGATTACCATTTATCATAATCTATATATTTTTATTTTTAATCCTAATTTTGGGGGTAAAACCGTCTGGTGCCCCAAATATCAGCATGAGAAATCTATTTCCTGCCCAGCTCTACTCAAAATGCAGGTTCATTTTAGTATAAACACGTTCCTTCTAGTGAAAGGTCACAACAGAAATGGTCTTTTGCCATCAGCCTGGCATCCTTCTTAAAATTCCGGTTGTTTTATTGCATTTAATTGAGTGTGTAGTATGTGGTCTCTCACTTCCCTACCGAGCTGTCATTACTCCAACCTCTGCTGCTTTAATGTGTTGCTTTGCTAGCATTTTCTTGCATTAATAACGTGGGTCGTCTATCCTCCCCGATCACTAGTGGGATCTTTCCTTTGGGAAGTGCACAGGGTATTTTTAACAGTCTTCCCATAGCTATTTATTCAGGACCTTCAGCCCTGAAAGAAACCAGGAGCTCACGGGGAAATCCGCGGGCAGGAATTGTGTTGGGCTTGGACACAAGGGATCCATATGGTCTCCATAGCCTGGAAACACCAACCCGTGTCAAGGCACTTGCTGGAACACACTAAAAATAGTTGTACCCGCCCCATGATGACACCAGTACAACAACCGGCGCTCTACAACAACCGGCGCTCTACAACAACCGGCGCTCTACAACAACCGGCCGTTCTTCGTCCAGGCAAAGCGATGAGAAGTGAAGCAAGAGTCAGCTCATGCTTGAAGCCCCTATAATCAAAATTAATGACACTTACCCCTTGAAACTGCAGGTAGTTAGTCAGAACACACAGAGTTAAGCAAATGCAGCTGGCAAAGATTTATTGTGTGACCAAAATAGAAGAAAAACAAAGAAGAAGGGTGGGGTGCGGGAAAAGGACGGAATACTGGAATTTACATTGTGGCTTCACATCTTTGCTACCACCTACAGAAAAAAATAAAAATGAAAACCTAGCGCTTCCATGCAAACAGAGTAGATTTCATTTCTGTCATTTTCATATTTCTGACCAAACGGCTCATATTCTGATTATCAGAGGTTGCCAACTGCATTCATTTTTAATCATTTTTTATCATTTATCATTTTTTTTATTTACTCCAATTTTAAACACATTGTGCTTGGTTTTCCCCCACTTTGTGTGCTCCACTCTTGTCTAACACTTGTGTAACCAGGGGAAATTGATGGGACTGTTCTGAGGAAATAAATGTAGAAACGGTAGAAATATAGAAATGCATTAATTATATGTCCCATCCCCTCCACTGTGAAATAAATAAATAAATAAGAATTAAGTCAATAAAACATCCGGATAAGCCAGTACTCCACATATATATCTAATATTCTTTGTTCAAAATTTTCTTGTATCCTTTGTGAACCTATACAAGCAGAAGCAGCATACCCTTTTGGTATGAATTTTCACCTTTTTAATAGCAAGAAAAAAATGTGTGAATGATCTTCAGGCTGTTGGTCTGTAGGTTCTCTGGAGAAGGCTGTCTCAGTGTACAAAATGGTTGTTTTATAGGATTGGAGCTGCTGTAATTCTTATTTTTCCACTCAAACTGCCAAGACTGGCGATCAGAGCACTGCACTACAAGGGCAAGGTTTTCTTTTTAAAGATCCCTCACCGTCTCGCTCCTGTTGCACAAACACCCTCTGCTCTCCACACCAAACACCTTTCCGACGCTGCGCGTGCTTTGCCATCAGTATCAATCCTGTAGAAAATGAGTTTGGGGGCTTAAAAATTTGCAAGTTACTTCAGGTTAGTTTTTGTTGTTTTATTACAATAATTATCCAAGGAGCACATAATGTGGTGTATAATATCACAGCAAAACATTGGAATACTTTTATGAAGGGCTATTTAATTGATTCCTCCCAAAATCCGCCTTCCTAATAATGCATCCTTCATCATTCCTGTTTCCATACCCATCTCAGGTAGCTCCCTGCCTTCTCACCAACCCCAAAGCCTTGCAGCTACCCTGGCAGAAGCACAGCTGGGTCAGCCGTTTCCACATCCTTATGGGGAAATAGACTGTCTTTAAAAGTATTAAGCTTTTTGTGTTTTTGTGTTTATTTTTTTTCAGAAATGTTTAAGAGGTTGGAAAGAAAACGTTAATTTTACTCCGGAATAGATGGCTTGGCTCTGCTTGGGGATACCAGGAGAGGTCAGTAGCTGCCAGGCTGGAGGATCTTTGAACATTCCTGGGGCAGGTCCCTCCTTCCAAAGCACAGCACCCCTCACTTCACCTCTGGTACAAAAACGGGATCAGTACTTTGAGCCAATTACATTAAAAGGGAAATTTTCTCAAAGCTAAAAGCAATTTTTGCTATTGCAAACTATTCGCAAGCTTTCATTAAATATTTTCTCTTTTTTAATTGTAAATGTCAGCTTGGAATGGCCCTGTTTTTAGTGCAGTTAGTAGCATATTAGTTTTTTCCCTCCAGGGAAGAAATGAATTTTACCCTCCAATCAAACGCAATACAGAGCATTTAAATAATTGCAAACTCATTTCTCTGTCCCGCCTATGAATGAAAACAGAGATTTATTCTTTGTGCTTGATTTGTAGTTTTTCTTCCCCTTTATCCCTTCTACAATTGTGAGTTTTTATTTTTAAAATATAAATGATTTCTCAATGCAATTTTTGAATCCCAGTTTTCAGAATTGTTTTCTGACTAATCTATATACATTTATGTGGAAGAGGCGAATATAGAACTGATGAAGGACTTTAGCAGTGATATGTATTCAACTTATTTCTGACTGATTGATATAATTGTAGCTCTCCAAGTCCTATTATGATTGCAGGATTAGATATATACTTTTATTTCAGTTTAGTATTTTGGAGCAGTGCCTTCTGAAAAAGAAAGAAACTAATAATTTCTTGTCACTAGCAAGCTGTAATTATGTGTATTTATATTTAACCTTTCCAGATACTACTCATTAACATTTACTTGGCACAGGCACAGTTTACATCTTGATACACTGCTTTTGCGTAAAGGTTGTAGCAACTCTGGTAACCTTTGTCCAGTCTGTTCCCCTTCCTGAGGGTGCTGGAGACTATGTCAAAACATAAACTTGGGAGAACAAGGGTTGGAGTATGGACCTTATCTTCTACCGATAAATAATCAATTATGCCAGTCATAGCAGAAAAAAGAGAAAACCCAACAATCAGGCCAGTCTTCCTGCCATTACATCCGTCACCAGTCTTAGATTCATAGAAAGATTTCAGCTGTAATCTGCCCAAATCTGTGCTCACCTGCAAAGTTAAATCTAACTTCAAATTTGGATCATGTTGCTCAGGGCCTTGGCCACTCAAGTTTAGAATTTCTTTCAGGTTGGAGACTTCACAACCTCCCTGGGCTCCTGTTTCTTGCTTAAGAAGAATTTTTAAATTTATAGCTAGGAAGAACTTTTCCTGTAGTAACTTGTACCTGTTGCAACTTATTCTTAAACTGTGCATAGAGTTTGGCTTTTCTTTTCTCTCTTCTTTTTCATTAGGTAGTTGAAAACAGAAATTAGAAGGGAAGATGTGAAGAGGACCAAGACTGCTATACTACCCAACAGGAAGAAAGCAGAGAATTCAATGTATCTTGGCATTTAATTCTGATTTCTGGTTTCTAGAAGGCTATTTTAGTCTTATCAAGGTGGATTTCTTCAATGCAATCAATTACTTGAATTGTGTATAATTAAAGGTTCACCATGGTATAGTACGTTTGGAACGGAATATTAGTAGCATGGTATTTATCATTGTATTCTTGCACGGTCTTCCTGTTCAGTATTTTTTTGTTTGTTTAAAAGATAAAGAAGCTACTTGAAAAGTTGGTAATGGTTCCTTTTATAGCTTTCTGTTTTGCAAGCAGTTCTTTGCTTTTAATGATGAAGAAACATTTTCTTTACAAGTTGGGCTCACCAGAGTTGAGTTGACTTACTTAAACACCAAGTGCTTTGGGGGGTACCTGATAAACTGGTATCCACCGCAGTATCATTAATTTGACAGTTTTGAAGACTTTCTCATTTGAAGCACAGAATATGGACTGAATATTCTTTAGTTAGCTTATCCAAATAAAGACCTTTGCTATGAAGAAGTAAGGAAAAACCCTTTACTAAGACCTTTATTAAGAAAAGGTAAGTTGCCTCAGATAATGGTGAGCTCTCGTAGGGTGACACTTTTAAAGAAAAACCTGCAAACTTGTGTGATCAGCATTTATCTCTCATTGCAGATGCATAATATTTTTAATCGGGGTAGGGTTTACTGCCAGTTAATTGTCTGCTTAAAGCCAGCTGAGAAACAAGTAATATAATAAGCTATGAGTCATTAGAAATGATCAGTAAAAATAAAGTTCTTTGAAAGGCTGAGGTGTCAAAGTGACAAAGTGAAATTCTTCACCAAAACTTCAGGAATTCAGAAAGACCAGGTATTATGAAGAACATCAAAAGTGAAGTGGCTAAAACCCTCAGGAATTTGTCAAGTTAAAAAAAAAAAAAGGCGACTATTTACACAAATAAATGGCAAAATGGTAGAACAGCTAAAGCTGTAAGCAATTAAATGGCTGCTAGCGATGGTGAAAGCACCTTTTAGAGGGAATTTTGCAGCACTCTACATAAACGTGCAGGAGATCTCGAGGAGGGACGGTGTGGCTTGCCAGAGAGACTGACCTGGGATTTTCCACCCAGTATCACATCTTCTGAATCTATTTTCCTTTCACCCTCCCGCCACCCAAATTTTATGTCTCTTAAAGGAAATCACAGAAATGTAATGGCATATAGTAATAGTAGTTGTTAGAAAAATAAATAAATAAATAAACCAGACAAAATAGCTGCTCCGTGGAGGGTGGAAAGCCCTGATTAAGGTGCAGACACACATCCAATTGCTCTTTTTCCTGATGAAGCTGGCAGTTGTATGTCAGGAAAAGGCGAATGGATGAGGGAAATGCGCAGGCCTCGCTGCGCTCTCTGCCCGTCTCCGCACCCTAACTCCCCACAAGATGTCTGTCCTGTGGCCCTTGGGCCGTCTTTGCCAGGGTCATGCCTCCCCTCAGCTTCCCGGCTTCGTTTTGTGCCAGGAATGCTGCAGCGGCTGGAATTTTGGGAATGGCTGCAGGTCCTGGCTGTGTCGGCAGCGGCGTTCGCTTTGCCTCGCCTGAGGTGAGGCCGAGTTCTGCCATGTTCCAGGTTTTATTAGCCTTAAGCACCTATTCCTCCATGTTAGGGCCTCTGAGGAGCAAAGGGGGTGATTTACGAGCAGGGTTGTTGTGTCGCCGAGGGAGCAGGTGGCCTGGCCTTGGCTGTGTGATCATTTCTTTTTAGGGGGTCAATATTTAAGGAAATGGCTAATCTCTTTCTTAGGCCCCGTGAGCGTTTCCTCTTCAGAGTATAATAAAAAATCTGATAAAATTCCAGAAGGCTCTGAGAAAGTCTTCTGGCTTTCATTTGCCACTAGGTGGCATACGAGAAGTAAAAATCTGCTTTATTTATTTATTTATTTATTTATTTATTTATTCTGTGGCTCAAGTTTGTGGGAGAAGCCGGAAAAGGCCAAGCAAGCGGTGTACATGTTTAGCAGTAAATATTAAACAGTGCAAAGAGGATTTCAGCCAGCAATAGCTGATGTCCTCTTCCTCCACCCCGAGGTGGTGAACATAGACCTGCCCTGTCCCATTTCAAGGGGGGGTTGCTGGTTGCTCAAAAACATATTTTTAAAATCACGTCACTTCTCCAGGCCTTAAACTTCAGCAGATGTTTTCTTGACGCTGCCAGGAGTTTTGCTCACCCAAAAGCGTAAGTTTGCAAGACCTGGGGTTGCTACTGCAGTGATGGAGGAGACTTCCCAGCTCAGTGATGTTTCCTCCAAGGAAGAAGAAAACACTCATTGATGGGAAATACCATCACGTCTAATCGTCCGTTTACTAGATATTAAACATGTCATAGGGTAATTACAATCAGATCTTCTCTAGAAGGCAGAAGATGGAGCAGTAGCACAGGCAGAGTTGAGCTTCAGTGAACCAGGGCTTAATGGGTATAAGGAGTCCATGGTACAAATGCTATGAAAAAGCAATCTCAAGCTGCTTTAATGTTATCCATTCTGCTTGTGTCTGATCAAGTGTTGTGTCCTCACCAGTATCTCTTTTGATTTTGGATTCCAGCCACTGTCGGCGAGCAGTTCTCCAGACAACGGCACTTGGTATCACTTAATTGAGATGCTGTAGTGGGGTAGAACTTGAGTTCTTGGCTAATAGCCTTTAGGACCAGCAAGTTGGGTAATGAAAGGAGTATCGATCTGTATACCAGTGAACATTGCTGCTTTGAGTTAAGGAGATTGATTCATGATATTCTGGTCTCTTCAGTTTAAGGATGATAAAAGAGTTAGAATAGGTCAGGGATTCACAATTTGGTAAGCCAGTACCAAGCAACACAAATTCCAGTTTTATAAAATGTCTTCCACTCACACAGTATGATTCAAAGGCAGAGCTAAATCTTTGATGCAGGCCTTATTTCATCAATATTTTATATCTTCCCTCTACTGGATACATTGTTGTCAGCTTAATGACAATCCTTAACTTAAATATCATGGGAAGAGCAACAGACCACAGAAATCTTTTAAATACTGTGGCTGTGCATAGCAACTACAAAGCAGCACAGGGTGCTGAATTTCAGATATCGAGATATCTGAAAAGACACTGCATATTGTCCCTGCTGTAGGCAGCTGGATCAACAAAACGTTTGAAGACCATGGCTACAGCAAGATCTGTGCTGGTATCAGTGGGACTGTCTAACAACCTGCGATAGCTTTATCGCCTTTTGAAGAAAACTCCAGCATTGCGTTTAATAAAGGAAGAAACAACCCCCCGATCAACTTAAATGTAGTAAAAGCCAGTTTTCAAAATAAAGAACCAAAATCCGACCTTTTTGTATAAACACGCTGCTCCTCTGAAGCATGACTTCTTTTAAGATATCCAGTTAATCAACATTCTAGAGAAAACACAAGTACATTTTTCATAAAAGCACAAAGTGAGAAGAAAATACCAGCAAACCCTTAAGAGTGCTAAATAAATAGCTTCAAAACACATTGTACTTGCAGAAGAGAAAACATTTCCTTCAGAAGTAATCTGATCTAACTCTCCATTCTGTCACTGACAGCCACTTTCCTGTTAAAGCTACAGCTTTTGACTGGGGAGTTTTTGAAAGAAAATTATTAAAGCAGACCCACAAAGCTAAAATGGAAATATGCTATGTTCAAAAGTGTCAGCTATGAATTTATCACTCAGGGTAGTTTTATGATGGTTTCTTTTTGATAGTTTGTATGTGGTTTTTTTCTCTCTTTTGTTGCTGTTTGTTTTTCTTTACCAGCATAACATCGTTGGACAAAATATCAAGCTAATCTATAGTACACATGTAGATTTCCAGCTATTTTATATTTATCCTAGAAAGAACTGAGACTTACGTTTCTCCTCTTGTTTCACAGCACTTAATTTTACCTCGGTTAGGTCATCTCAGAGAGCTATTTTACAGCAGTTATTGTGAGGCACTAGAAAAAAGCAGCATTGATAAACAATTTTGGATGTGTATTAACTTTAGTTCTTCCTTTGTCATGGAACATTTATGCTGCTGGGACTGAACATACCACTCTGGGAGCAATCTCTTAAACTGGTGGGTAACTGAGGAAAAAGATCCTTAAGATTGTTTGGGATTTTTTGCATTTTTTATTAAATAACTCTTAATTTTAAGGAAGGGTTGGTTTCTGTTATAATCTTACCCAATAAGTTTGCTTAACGTATGGGTTATGTTACAAACACATGTGGGTGCAAGAGGTTGTAGGCAGGACAAGCCCTTTTCACTCTTTTTGCTCCTGCACCACAACTGTAGACTGCCTTACTTGCCATTTGTGTTTAACATGCAGCTTGTATCACACACTAAAATCAGGACTGCACTATTTTACTTCCAGGTCCATAATCCCAGACAGGGGGAAACGGAGGAAGAAAAATAATGAAAAGGAATATTAATTAAAATTTTAATTTGTTCAGCAGAGCTTTGGGAAATGCAGGAATTTTCACTCCCAATACATTCAGCAGAAGCAGTGCATGTCAGTATAAATATGGCTGCAGCAGTCATGCATGCTGTTATTAGTTAGTCATTACACATAAAAACTGGAATAAAGAGGATTTAATTAAATGTCTTCCCCATTCCATGCCTTTCCGTGCAAGATGTGTATTCCAATAGAAAAGGATGCTCTGTGTGCATCCAGCACAATGCACTGTACATAGCCTGGCTTTTCTTTTGTAATGCCTCTGGAAAATAGGAATTGATGTGGTGTTTTTCATTTTCCCCACATGTGTCTGTTCAATGCTTCTGTGAAAGGTGTGAGGAAAGCTCTGCCCAGCAGGAATTCCAGTGCTTTAATCTTACCCCATGACTATAACTTATTCAATGTGTATTGCAGCATAAACTAGCTGCATAAATATACTACGATGACCCAGTGTTGGTGGTAGTAGATCTTGCATAGAGCAAAAGTGGCAGGTTTGGTAGTAAAAATGAAGAAGATATAATCATTTTAAGATGCTAAAATGTTTCAGAATGATTCAAAATGGCATATTAACAGGTTAGGAGAGTCATCCACTACGTTGTCACAGATTGTTCTTGAAGATTTTAAAGCCTAAAAGTGGAATGGCCATTTCCATAAACTGGCACTGGTGAAACTGTGAAATATTTCAGTAGACTAGGTTTTAATTTATTTACAAATAAATACATATACATACACATACATACATACATATATAAATGGTAATACATTGGGATGTGAGATGATGATCCAGCACTGGACTAACTATCCTGCCATTTCTCATGGAAGTGCTGCATACACTTAGAAAGGAATAATGAAAGGAAAAGAACTGATTATTTTAGTTTAGCAAGTAACCTGATTTAGGAAGACTAGGCACAAACACTTAATGCTTGCATGAAGCCAAAAAGCCACGTGAGCAATCTTATTATCCAAGATGTCTGTAATAAGATGCTAAACGGGACACACAGTGATGGAATTGTTGTTTACAAGCAATTTCAAGAAAAAATTAAGATAAAATGGGTGTTAATATTGTCTTTAAGAAAAAAATGGGTGTTAATACTATGTAGTACTGTCTGAATTTCCAGCCTAGGAGACGACTTCTGTGCAAAATCTTTTGAGGAAGATGGGGTGGTCAATAGGGAAAGAGGCAGAAATGAAATCTGTTTTGCTTGAGTGCTCGATCTTCAGGCAAGCCTGCAGTTTGCAAAGCAGTGTGAAAACTTTGGATCTCCATCTGCTTCAAATCAACTCATGTGAAAGATGCATGGGAATAGAATGAGGTTAATAAAATCCCACTGAAAGATAAAGAAAGTCCCTGTAATCTCACCAAAAACATATTATGTATATCTCCTCCAAAATTGAATTCCAGCATCTATTTCTTTATAGCTTTTCTAATAGGAGAAATAAGTTCTTGCTGTAATCCTATATTGGGACTGTGAGAGAAAATATAGTGTGGTGTATTTATTCTAAGCCAATTTACAGTGAGGTTCATTTATCTGAGTGAATATATTGTGGGTTGCAATTAATGACACTATTTCTCAGTGGCAAAACCTTACACCGTTCTTTGCTGTGAACCTAAGTGTTCCCCAGAGAATCAAATGAAATAATATACCATAATTTATGTTTTTGTTTGAAGCTCTATCATCTAGCGCACAATCCCAATGAGCAGCCTTGCCGTTGAGAAGCATGACTATCAGTGCCACTTGGAAATTCAATTTTCTTTATGCAGCCATGCCTTCCTTTCCAACTTTGGACTGTATTCTTCTTCTCAGTCACTCGTCCATGTAAACCCCCAAAAGAAACGGATTCTTGGAGGTGATGTAGAAATGTTATCGCTCCAAATTTCAGTACACAGAGTCCAAGAGAGAGAAATGCTTTCTGAGCATTAAAAGTCAACTGACATTGTACTTTAGGAAGAAAGAAGAAAGCAGCGGGGAGGATTTACTTGAGAGTTTCACAATGGAAGTGCAGGGTGGAAAACATCATGTTACAGAAATAGAAAAGAGGTCAGATTTATCTGGGATTACTGCTTTAGAATCCCAGGTGAGCTGAAATCTTCCTTGGAAATGGGTTAGGCCCTGTTAAATTTTATTTAATGACTCGGCTATATCGTACCCAGCTTTAACATAGCAGTTCGTGTGTAGGGAGCTCAAGGCACTGATTTTTACTGCGCTCTTATAGATAAGAGAACTAAGGTGCCGAAAAAGTGCCAAAAGGTAACGACAAGTGTCAGAAACAGCCCGGCAGGCCTTGGCTGGAGGTTGGAATTTCACAGTGCCCTGATCCTGTGATTAGGACAGGCTAAGTTGCCTTGCAACTAAGGCTTGTTTCACCACGGAATAACTGTTTTCAGTGTGAACGAAGTGCTGACTGCTGCAGGAGGTTGTACGTATGTTGTTTGAAATCCATTCGAGAGCGTTTTTGCTAGCAGGGTGAATCCACGGACGCACAGAACTGCAGCTTCAGCACTGCCGCTTCCCGCGACATCCCCGGAGCCCGGATCCCGTTCCTCAGCCGATGCAAACGGCATCGGGAGCTGTGCAGGGAACATCCACGACGCGCTCCGGGCGGTTTCAGTGCAATTAAGCCCACGGCCTCTCTGCATAACAAATCCTTACATTTCCAAGTGCACCGTTTCACAGCAGAGCACCCGCATCGGGATGTCTGTGCTTATTTTCCCAACGCTTCCTCTGCAGTCAAATGCAGCCCTTAAACCACGCGACTCGGGACACAGTGCACTCCATTGCCAGCTTTTAAAAACTTCCCGGGTTTGTAATGGCATTTTGAAACATTAATCACTTTTCAATCCATTTTCCTTCTTGAAAGCGTAACACGGATCCTTTTACCCGTGCACGCAGCGTGTTTCTTAAAGCAGATGCCAGTGGTTGACAACACGTGTGTGCCGGGTAATTTCTTAATCCAGTGTGAGTGTTGACCAAGGCCAGGCAGGCTGGGTTTGTAGCCCCTTAGGGGGCTGCTCCACGGGTTGTTCTCAGTGACCTGGAACCTACGTGCTGCCCAGAGACGTCCGTGAGACGTTAATGCCTTTCTGGTGCTGCTACCACTGCTCTGAGGTTTGTGTGTTTGTTTTCACGGGCTCTCAAGCAGGCGTCGGCTTCTCCCACGCATGGACCTGGTTCCCAGGTGCCTCCATCCTGCCTGACTCTGCAGATGAATTCCTTCCAAGGCTGCGTAGAGACTTCCAGAGCTGACAAATGCTGGTGGCATTGCTTGGCGTGTAGGCTCCCTCTGGAAACTTGGGAACAACTTAGTTTTATGACCCATGACTTAGCTAGAGCTACCCAGCAGCAGAGAGACTCGAGGTTCTTTCTCTGTCTGACCCACCTTAGCCCTGGATGGCCTAGGGTGGCCTCAGCCTGGCTCCCGGGAAGGCCAGCAGCCTGCAGCATGGGGCAGCAGCCACCACATTAGTATTAGATATTATTCTGAGCACCACAACATGTTATTGCTTGTGTGTGCCTTCACTGGAAAGCGTGGCACGCCGCAAGGAGGCATTTAACAGCACAGCTCGAGTCTTTATGAGGATCATCATTCAAGTGAAAATATGGACAGCATTTTATTACAGGCATTTTTTGGCACACTTGATGGCCAGAGGGAATTTAAATATTTAACTCCAATTTACTTTGAAAGGTGCACATGTCTACAGAAAAGTGCAAGCAAACAGGCCCTCATTAGATGCTTTTGGATGTCATTTACACGCTCTTTCAGGTCTTGGCGCCAGATTTATAGAACGGCACCACCTCAACCCAAATCGCGGGGCTGAGTTCCTCAAAGGTTGGGCTCCTCCTCGGATGAACCGCAGCATCTCACCACTGATCCTTCCTTTGCTTTGGGTGTCTGTTGGATGTGGGTGTTCTACTCGGGGATAAATTTTCGCAACTGTTCTTGGTTCATAATGCAAGTTGTGAAGTATTAAGTGCTTGGCCCTTGCTGCACCAGCAGACCTTTCTTTGATATGGGTGAGCCTTTGAGAGGTGAACCTCAGGGCTTGCTTCCCTGGGCCTGGAAAGTATGGATTATTTCTTACAGTTCAAATAATCCCCATCTTTGAAATGTGTTCAGTAAGAAAGTGCAAGGTTATTGCAGCCCTGGGGCAGCAGTAATATATGCTCCATAAACTACACGAGTTGGACATCCACTTTTTAACTGCTGCAAAACACAATGCTGATCTTATTGAGATCTCTGAGATGCCATAAACACTAGGAATTAATGCACAAAAATGAATATATGGCTAAAGAGCCTGAAGTCTTGAAGCCTGCTGGATGAGCTCTTGTAGCTGCAAGTGCTCAAGAACTTCACTTTTATCTAAGAAAGGGCCAGGAGATTGTTAAGTCTGGAGAATGTCTTCCCCCTCTGCCTCATATGTTATGTGCAAGTTCAGTCTGTGTTAACCATAGCATCACTAAAAAATTGTGAAGCAGGTGATTTTTGGAATAGGCAAAGATTGACACCTTAATCACTGGTAGCTCTGATTCCAAAGATACAGTTTCTGAAAAACGGGATGATATTTTCCTTTATCCCCCACCCCACCTTTCCATGGCAAACAGTATGAAAAGCAGAACGAGTTTGTACTTTGTTTTTGTGCCACATAGCAGCCTCTCATGAGGTAACTTATCTTGCCCATGGGCAGGACAGACTCACAAGGAGGCCTTTAGAGAAAAACATGTCCATGCAGTTAGTCACAGAGTGAGTTCCTGTTTGATAAATGAAGTGCCAGATCTTTAATCATATTCCTTAATCACATGTCCAACTTTGGCTTAATTATTCATAGATGCTGGAAGCAATCTGGAGATGACACTTTCAGGAAAACACTTAAACCTGGTCCAGGCTGTGCACGTGTGCTTGAGGGCCTGCTCAAGTGCTTGTTCTTCAAAGATGCTGAATAAAGAAGATGAACAAAGATGATTCTGGGATCATCTGCCTTATTGTATCAGAGGCCGTTAGGAGAGAAAGAAGAACATCTAAGAACATCCAGAAAGTAGCAAGAAAGCTCTTTGGGAAAACACGGGGAACTAATGAACTTGTGAATGCTCTGGGTCTCTGTCACCATCTATTTTGTTATTTACATTGGCATCATCTATCTATCTGCTAGATTTATTTGTTTATTTATGGTCCCTGGTCTTAGAACTTGTGCAGATGTGCATGGTAGGCAGAAATACTAAACCAGAATGGTATTTTACTTTAATATTGCAGAGGCTAAGGTTGTACTGAAAGGAGCAGAGCAATGAGAAATCTGATTGAGAGGGCTAAATGTCACTGTAAATTCAAACAAAGGTGGAGGCTCTGCCTAGGGACTCTTATTTAGTAGTAATTAAACTGTTACCTATCCTTTCTGTGGCATGATCTGAAGAAAGAGGAAAATAAAATCTGTGGAGTCACCTTTACCTTTCATCCTCTTGTTATTTCAATACGAAAATAGATCATACGAGCAATTCAGCTACGTGTTACGGTGCATAACTGCAAGCATAGCTTGCTCAGCTCTGAGTGTGGATGATTCTGTATATAACTTTAGACTGATGCTGATACGTTTTCGATGAAGTTTGGATGGTTATGTTTGAGGGTGATGACATTTTGCATGATTTAAACTGGACTCCCTTTGATTTTAATAAAAGCCTACTTAAGAGAATGCCATGCTGGCTATGCACATTTAGCAAGTATTTCAAGAGAGGTTGTAGAAATTCAGCTTTTACTGGAATTGTTTTCCCACCTTCAAGCCACACTCCCTGTATCATTAATTCAGACCGTGCGGGCGGGTGGAATTGTGTCTTGTTAGCACGGAATGGAAAAAAAGCAGTGGTAGAAATGGTGGTGGTTCCCCGTGGCGGTACAAAGTGCACGTTACAAGCTGCATTGCTTCAATGTCATGGTGCAAGAGGCTGGCACAGAAATCCTGTGTTTTTCAGGGCCAAAAGAGACATGTTTAACATTAAAATAAACTCTTGCCTGCAATGCCCAGGAGGTTCAGAGTGTTAATAAAAAGCGCTGACTTCAGGATGCAAATCCATTTACACATGGATCTTTACGTGTTATAAGGGTCACAGAGGGCTGATCTACACTCTGCCCCATGTTAACACCAACACTTGTGTGTGATGGCTTGAAATGTGGCCAAGTAGCTCCTGAATAACCAGATTCCCAGCCTTGCTCGAGGGTGGCTCAAGGCTGAGCTTGGAAAGACCCAGCTCCTGATGGGAACAGGGAGCAACTTCAGCTCACTTTGTGGTAGAGAAACCCAAAATCCTGAAGCACATCCTAAAAATCCTATTTGTGTTTTGTTTTGGCTGGAGAAGAGTATAGAAAAATGTAAAATGAGGCGGGTGGATACTAATTTGGAAAGAGTGGTTACCTTTTAGCCTGCAAATTGTGGATTTTTTTTGTCTCCCTCCTTCCCCCCCAGCCTAAGTACTTCAGGAGCCGAGAAGTCACAGTGTTAATCCAGTCTCATGACAAGAACAGAAAACAGCACATCAATTATTTCTCCCGACAAACTAATGGGAATAGTAAAAGGTACAATCTCATTACCAACTTAATCTTCTGGTGCTCCTTGGATGCAGTACAAGCGATTCTATCAGTCTAGAAACAAAAGGATTATTTTGGGGCCAATTATTCAAGCGCAAACACTCTCGACAAACGAAGTGGGCTGATCTAAAAACCCGTGGCATCAGAGAAGTCCAAGGCACACAGTATTCTCTTGGCACAGTGAAATTTGTTTCTTTAATGAGATGGTTTGTCATGCAGGTATCCTTTGTTGCCACCATACAGCGTAGGCTCCCGCGGATGACTGGTGATATGGCAAGAAGCTGAACATTGGGTGACATTCCTGGGAGTTTGCTTTCATAACCAGGCTAACGCTGCTTCGTTTGATCCCACCTTCATTCCGTGGTTTAATCTTAATCAGCTGGAGTCAGTGCTTCGTGTTTGGAGATGCTGCTGCTTCCTAAGGACGTTCTCAAGGTGTTGCTGGGCTCAGACCTGTTCTGTCCCCTCACCACACTGATTACCTGCTGTAACTGCAGGCAGGTGTTGAAAAATGTCCCCAATGCAGATCACAGAGCTGCTCTGGTCCCTGTCCCCCTGCTCCATGTGGTGGCCTCCTCGTCTTTACCTCCAAGCCAGGACAGTGTCCTGGCACCGGTGGCCATTTGACTTCTTCTTTCCAGCGCCTGCTCTTGCCGAACAGGCCCCATGAAGATCCAGGGTGTTTGCATCCCTAAGGAAATTCCTCTTCAGGAACGTGTATGCAGACATTGTCCAAAACTGCAAAGTTGACTTGAAAATTTGGTGTGCTTGAAGACCTTACCATCCAGATTTTAACTGAAAATGACCAATATATTAAGTTGTAGCTATAGCACAATTTTTTTGCTTTCTTTTCGCTTTCATCCAAATATTTCTGAAAAGCCCCTTACACCTGTGCAGAGCACAGAGAGCTTCTTGTGCCTCAGGTGAGTCATATTAGTGAAGAATTTGCTGTGGGTTATTTAGCTCTGCTGAGAAGCAGCATTTGCTCTTTACAGTGACAACAGTTGTAGCTCAGGTATCAGAACCAACCCAGTTGACTTCTTCCAAGTTGTCTTTAGGGCTCCCTGTGACACCATGTTGCACTGTGCAATTTCTAATGAATTGTCTCCATCAGCTGGTAAGTGCAAAAAAAAAAGTTAGAATTAAAATTTAATTAAAACTTTAAAAGGGCAGCCCTGAGGCACCGGTAGCAGGAGCTGCTGCTCCTGCAGGGAGGCAGCTGCTGAGCCCCCAGCAGCTCCTCCAGCCTCCTGCTGAAGGGAAAGTCTTTGTGCTTAAATCAGGGATCCGGCTCCGAAGCTCTGGGCGATGGGAGGCTCCCGCGTGGTGCGGATCAGGCTCCAGGGAGGATGCAGGTTGAGCTCAGGGGTTTTCAGTTAGCAAAAATCAAAATAAACTCTCCCGTGTGCTGCCCTATCGTGAGCTACATTCTGCTTCTGCTCACTTCTGCTAAAAGCAAAGGTGTCTGCTGCTCCAGGGCGTTCTCACAGCTCTCCCTTCGTTTGCTATCCATGAAGTATTTTGCCCTAAAACACATCCAAGGGAGCAGCCTACAAAGTTCACCCCAAAATGAGTTGTATTTACGTGAAGTTATTACTTTTTTTTTTTTTTTTTTTTTTTTTTTGCATATATCAAAATTTAACTAGGCTACTGCTTTGGAAAGCCTTCAGCTCCCAAACAACCCTCTGGGCGATCCGTGCTCCTGGGCTATGCTCTGGATCAGCCTGTATTTATTTGCTGTGTCTTGCAGCTGCTAAGGGAGTTGTAGCAGAGTTCAGTGTTACTGGTCCTGTCCTGGGAAAGGCACCAGCAGGGATGGAGCTCGGCCCGTTCCTTTGCACTACACTTAGATGCTTCATCTGGGCATTGGATTTTTCAGTGCTTACTTAAACACCAGGGTTATAACACTCAGCTTTCCTATTTAACTTATTTTTTTTCCAATAGTCCTAATACTAGGGATACGGGTACAGGCATATTCAGTCACTGCTGTTTCTCACCTTCCCTGAAGAAATAGTAAATGAATATATTTGCTATATCTGATGCATATATTTGTGAAGGTGAGAAGTGTGTACGTTGCAGTAGAAATCCTGTGTATGAATAACAGTCCTAGGTGTTCCCTGAATCTTGTTTCTTTGAGCTCTGAATAAAAAGCAGTATTTTTTAGCACTGTGTGCCTGTTTCTTGGGCTTAGCCCCGAGGGGCTGGAGTGAGCTTGTTGCTATGTATTCAGCACTGCCTGTTTGAGGAGGAAAGCAGGGAAGTCTCCTGAAATCAAGGCAGTCATTCTGGAGCAGGGGTGACTAAAGCAGGAAAGGAAATCCAGGTTTGGCACATGAATCAGCAAGGAAAAGCAACCACAGAGAATCCTGTATTTTCATTTGGAGGGATGTAGCCATTTTGTATTTTCATCTGTTATAAATATATTTTGGGTACTTAATATTTGTTCTGTGTTACTGTGACTGAGCTCTCTGTTTTGCTTTGCCCCAAATGACCAGCTCTGGGGAACTGAGTGCAACGAATTCTGCGCTCATCTGGTTGGTGGGTTGGTTTGTCTTTTTTTATTCTTCTTCTTGTCTTATGAAACATCCTTAGGCTTAATTACCTTTCCAAAGGCTGCAAGAAACTGGCTTTTTGAAGTAGCACTCGCACCATTTTCTTCCCAGCGGAGAGCGGGGAGCCAACTTCTACTGTTGGGGGAGTCTTGAAATTCAGAGCTCGGCTGGATCAAATAGATGGATGTGAAATAGTGATTTGTATTAACCCAGGTTAAAAGGAAAAGGCCAAATCAAGTTGGTAATCCCAATATTGACTGAATAATCATATATTATATTAAATAACAATGCAGAATTTTCAGGGTTCAAATCTACTGAGAGGTTCCAAAGAGGCGGCATTGCCACTACCAAGTGGGTGCAGTCTTGAATCTTGAATCTTTACTTAAGGGGTAGTAAAATTTCTACTGCTTAACTTACGCATTTACTTTTAAATAGGATTTGGCCACATGCCTTTGTGGTATTTGGAAAAAAAACGTTTAGCTCAGGATGTTTCATTGCCATGATTATTCTATAAAGTCCTTGCCTTCTTGGTCTGCATTTTTGTTTTCTTGTAATTACTGTATGTATTCATGCTGACATAATTTAACTAAATTTCTAGGGACTTCATAAGAAATGGTTTTCTGTGGAAAGGCTGCTAGAGATGCATAGCTAGCTTCAAAAATGATCATTTCCTTTCCATGTTTTTTGGGTGGAGAAGAATGGAAACGGAAAACTAAGTCTGTGCTGCTATTGCTACGTGTGTCTAATAACGAATCGCATAGTCCACTGAGAAGAGTTTACTTATTTTTCTTAATGCAGCATTGAGAGTGTAGCAACATTTAGTATTTGATGACTTTGAAAAAAAATCCTGGATTTTAATTTCTTTTTTTTTCAGTCTTATTCAATCGAGTACAAATTAACAGCTGGCTAAGTACATTCCTGAGGCTGAAGAGTTTTGTTTTGCTTTTCTCCTGGCAAAGCAAATTCTTCTGAATAAACATTAATTTTCTATTTGAAAAGTCCAGCTGGATAGGTGGATTTTTAAGAAGTCCTTAGACAGTCGCTTCACTGGTACCAGCATATTAATCACACAACATTTGTAAAATGTGAAACAGCATCATGGATTAACTCTAACACAAATGCATGCCTCCTTGTTTCTACCAATGTAGCACCTAGATCCTGTCCCACTGATGCACCAAGAAAAAGGAAATGCCACTGTCAGAAGTGACTTGTACTTGCCAAAGGAATTCAAGCAAAGAGCAGAATTATAATTTGGGGCCTCTTGTGAAGGCTGATTGGGAAATGTCAGATTGTTGGCTATGAGTTGCTAAGAGTTACATGACTCTGATGGGCTAAGGGTTTATTTCCCCAGAACTACTATCCTCCATGCTGCTTTCATCTACTAAACTATTAACTCTGGTTGGCTGCGTTCTGTTTTTTTGGCTGTGAATGGAAGTGACTACACCCCAGTTGAAAATAAAGCCAATAATTCAAATTTTAGAGTAAATCTAGGGCAGCTAGAGTTGATTTTACGCAAAATTCGGTCACCTTGTTGGGAAATAGATATTTACACCTCCTTTTAAGGATCCTCCTTCTTTTTTCAAAAATGAATGCCAAGTGCAAAAGAACCATCTGTGCTTCAACAAGCTTTCCCGAGCTCTCCAGAGCCACTGTAGCCATGATCTAAACCTGCAATATACCCCCTTCCACAAAGAGAGAGAAGAAACTCTGCACGTGTTTACCCAAAGTATCCCCCTTGCATAGGGGCTGCTGGCATTGGTCTTGCCCTCAGCAGTGTTCTTGGTCTGCCCCTCATCGCTTGATACCTCAATGAGGGTGAGTAGTTCTGCTCTCCATCAGTGCAGACAGCAGATCAAGGGATTCCTCATGTTGCTTCGCTCTTACTATGCCATACCTGGAGTATTCTCTCCAGGTTTGGTCTCCATCTGTCCAAGAAAGGCCTTGGAGAACTGGAGAAGACCTGGCAGAGGGCCCCCAGGATGGTTAAAGCATTGAGGAACTTCACATAGGAAGGATTTCTCCAGCCTGGAGAAGAAGAGGCCCAGAAGGGAAATCTAATCCCCGTTTCTGGTACTTAAAAGATATTTAAAGAGAAGATAAAGTTGCACCTATCACAGGGTGATGAACTCTGACAAGATGGGAGGCAACAGGCATGAGTTGCTTCTGGAAAAATTCCATGCAATTTGAAAAAGAAAAAAAAATCCCATGAGAACAAAGAAGTATTGGAATAAATTGCCTAGAGAAGTGCGGATTATCGGTTGTCGGAAATAATCAAGACTTGACAGGGCCCTGGATAACCTACTCTAAGGCCCTGCTTTCATCAAAAGGTTGGACCAGATGATCTCTTCAACTTAGACTGCTCTATAATTCTATCATCCTTTCCTCTTTAGGGTCACTCAGAGGGATGTTTTACAGCACTGGAGACTTTTCTCTCCTTTTATGCATTTTTCCAGCGAAATGTTCTCATAAGCCTCAGGTTTAAAGTAATGCAGCCCTTTGGTTGGAAGGTGGCTTTCTGTGCATTAAAATGTTAAAATTTTTAAAAATGCAGTGCACAGTTTTCCAAAAACAGACATCCTTAGGCTTCTCCTGAGGAGTGTGGTACAAGCATCGTATTTCAAAGTTGCTTCTGCTACATTATGAATGTATCATCAGAAAATCATTCTGCCTACATAGATTGCTTATTGCCTGCAGTGAATGGCAGTCACATGGGTCTGAACACTGTGAGCCTCTAACCTTTGCGCCTGTTATATTTGGAGCAGGCACATTTAAAATCAAACAATTATATATATATATATACACACACACACACACACACACATATATATGAGACCGAAATGTCTGGAAACTCAAGAGTCTATATAAATCGAGACATGTTTTTCCTCTGCCTTTGGTAGGGCTATAGATGTTTTCAGTTTGGCTGAAGTTGAAATCTCCTTTTTTTCATAAATGGTGTGGGTAATCAGTGCTATGCATCTGAATTATACTGGAATTAAGTTTCAAGTGGAGCAGCACGATATCTATTTCATTATCTATGAATTTATCCCAGAATTAGGAAATAACATTTTCAAATTTCATTTTCCTGTGTAGCTTCTTGAGATAGCACTTGAAGGTGACAAGCTGAGATGCAATATGAACTGTTTTAATATATTAATTTGAGGAAGCAATCATTGAAAGGTTCTGTGTTTGGTCATGAATACGTATATATTTGCATAACTTAACTAGAACAAATGGATGTCAGCATTTAGTCTTGGATTTTCAAAGGAGATCAGCAAGTTACTTTGAACATCCTAAGCTTCAGAGGGGAAAAAAGTCAAAATTCCCAATGACTTTGCAGCTTCATAACCATCAAAAAGAAATATTGATTATGTAGTAACTATAGTTCAATGACTATCTGTCTTAAGGCCATCTTTTGTAGTTTATCTTTAAGACTTTGTTCCGGGATTGTTTCCTAAGCTAGTCAATTCTTCTCATGTAATATTTCTGAAAGTCTGTTCTTTCTAAACAGTCAAAATCTTATCTGCTCTCTTGATTGTTGTGGCTTCATGCAGCCTCTCACCCTTTATCTCTCCTGCTTCCCCCCAGTCCTCCGTGAAGTGCTAAGGTCGTTTTCATTGTCTCGGGCACTGACAGCCCCATCAATTTTGAATCTCTTCACCGGTCCTATTTTTCCCTCCCAAATCAAGATAAACCTTTATTTCTTTATTTTTATTTCGGAAGGCCGCCTTTCTTTGTTTCCTGCCTGGTCCTGGATCTTATCCAGTTGTCCTCTCATTGTCAGCCCTAAATGCTTCAGCAGTTTCTCATATGGATGATTCCAGATCTTCAGCACTAACTTCAGTGTCAATCACTCTTGCTCATCGACAGCACAAATGACTCCGTCCTTTAGCTCTTTTCTGACATGGCTGTAGCTTACTTGCGTAATTAGAAATACACAGTGGTGAGGGTGACTTCTCTCATGTTTCATGGCTAGGAGGCCAAGTTTAGTCTCACCAAGGGGACCTCCAGCAGCAGGCTCCTGTTCCAGCCCTTCCCAACAGCCGGATGCCGTGTGCCAGGGTCCAGCAGGGAAACTGCAGAGTCCATCCTGCTTTTCTCTGACACACTCCAGCAACGTGCCAAAATATGAAAGATCTTGGACAAAACCTGTTGGTAGTCCTGGTATTTTGTCCAATGCTTGCTTAATTTGCTTGCAGTTAGGGTTGTGCTTGTGTTGTCATAACACTTCTCTAAGTTGCACTCAGCTTTTTCATAGAGTTTCCAGAAGAGAAAACTGGCACTTTTCACTTATTTCTAAGCAGATATGCTTCAAAGCAATGCTATTACCTGCTAGTGGCAGCAGACATCCCTCCCTCCCTCCCTTCCTCTTCGGTGGTCCTGCAGTTTGGCCTTGTGTTCCCAGGTGTGTGTTGGGCTTGGGTCCTCCTTGCTCAGAGGGTGACACATCTTCTTATCCTGCAGAAAAGCTGGATAAGGGAGCCAAGTGATTCAGTGAATCTTCACTATGGTTAAGTGTGAGCTTCCCATCATGATGTAGCTGCTGTTTGTGCTGAAGGAGTCCTGTGCACCAGCCAGGCTGTCTGCCCAGTTCCTCTATTCCTGATGGGTTTGCTGCAGGAATTGTGTACCTGTGAGGTGTTTCTTCAGCTTCACATCTCACTGATTTCACCACGCTATTTAATCCAGTATTTACTACAATGCTCCAGTATTTATTCCAATGAACCCATCAGTTTGCTATCTGTGCCACCAGAAAACAGTCCCCACTCTTGTGACTGATGCTGAGTTTGAAAACTTGAGTCTTGCAAAATACTGAACTTTTTCAGAGGCAAACGCTGCCGCCTTTGTGACTCACTCCCTCTAGGCACAACATAAAGCCTCTCCATGTGAAAGAATCCACCTCTTGTTATTTTTACTACTAACACTAAAGGCACCTATTGCTCTAGCCAGGACGGCATAGTCCTCCCAACAGCCTGAGGGACGTGTTTAGTCAACATGAACTTGCTTTGAACGAAGAGTCCTGCTTTCTTAAACTGTTTCCAAGGACAAACAGATGCTTGGAATTTCTAAGTAATGCTTCAAGAACACAGCAAACAGATATGTCCAGATAAAGGTGTTGCATTGATAACTTTTTTCTTTATATTTTTTAAGCTGTAGGACAAAATAAAATGTAGCCCTTGCAAGATGATTTACATTCAGTGTGCAAAGATGCATTTGATCCCATTCCTATAAAGGTCTGATTACATTATGATAATGGTCATTTTTGAGATGCATTGTTGTTACTAGAAAATTTCTTTTGAATTTGACATATAAATAATTCAATTCCTTTGATCAGAGAAATGTCAAGTTACATTTCTATTTGAGCTCTGAGATCATATAAACAAGTCTAGTCCTTTCAATACTGAATGGTTAAAAATAATTAAAGTACTTCAATAGCATTTATTATAAAACCCATACAGAGAATGCCAGCAAAGAGCAGAGTCTTGCCAGGCTTTTGATTGTTCAGTAGGTTAACAAAAAATATTGTTATGAATGATAGCTTCATATTAGTGTGCCTAGTTGAAGCACTTCCCTCCTCCTTCCCCCTGAGGGATTCCAGATATTCCCTCTTTTTTGTCTTGCCTATGCCTGATGAGAAAGGGGAAAAGCATCTCTGGAGAATTTAGCTAATGGGAAATCCACTAAACCAAATGTCCAGGAAGCTTAAAAGGATTCCACACAAAGCAAGCTGTGAGTTGTCTTGCTAATGAGGGAGGAAACTGGCCAGAAGGTTCAGCTGGACTTCGGTAAAACTGAAAGGAAAAAAGCCAGCTTTTTTTTTTTTTTTTTTTTTTCCCCACCTGATATGTCACATAATAAGACGTCAATTCAAAAACTATATTTCAGCCAAAGACTTTGCCTCATCCCAGGCTCCAGTTTCAGCATCTGCTCTCTCAGCATACCCATTGCAGAGCTGGTTGCTTTTCTGTTTTCCCACAGATGCAAACATGCCTGTGCAAGAAGATACAGTAATTTCCTTGGCTAATGTAATGGCCTGTGTACAAAAGGTGGGATATTTTGTAATGCCATTTAGAAAAATGCATACCTCCGTTTCCATAAAAGTTTATCCTTTTATCAGACATTAATACATGGGCTGAAGCACTAATTTGGAGTAACTTGTCTGAAATGCTCTACCAAGTAATGCTCTATGAAGAACTGCATGGAACAGTCCACTAAGGGTTAGAGCTGCTTGTGCTAATATATAGCAGTGTGCTTGTGTAACTTAAACATGTTGGTGTCCTATGCAAAGAGGAAGAGCTTAATTAGGAAGAGCCTGAAATGCTGCAGCTGATAGGTACCAAATAGCTGTAAGATCGTTATTTCTGGGCTTAAATTATTGAGGAGAGTATTTCCTAAAAAGAAATAGTTTAAATAGCAGTAGCTATTTGAGGCTGGCTTGTAATTAGGAACGTGCACGGTACAAAGCAGAACGCTATCTCTGAGGGAGGCCAAACATCAGAAAAAGAAAAGGGAAATAGTCAATATTCTCCTGTCTAAAGTAATAGAACCTGGGAGTTCAGTGCCAATGATCCACTTTCTTAGACATTTTTTCATTTAATAGACAGTGGTATGTGGGGTAGGTAGGTACTATATTTCATTATTAAATTTCATTAACTTTAATCGAAGTTTATTCTGAAATGCGGATATGTTAGAAACTTGTTTACAGTCTGTTTGCACCGTGGGCTACAAGGCAGAACAGAGTTCTCCTTGTGCTTATTGACAGAAAAAAACCCTCATCTGGCTTTCCACCAGTGATTTTGAGCTGTGGCTGCATTCTCTGCCTCATTTAGCTTCTGTACGTGTGGCTTTTGTTTGTCAGGGGTTTGAGGACCCTCCTAACTTTCCAACAGTTGGGAAAAACCAAAATTGCTCATCTGCCCACGTGCAATGATGAGACCCAAAAGCCATGGGATTCTTTATTTCTTTTAGGATATGCTTGCATCATGCCTTAAAGTTTTCTGCTTTTCCTTCTTCTCCCGCCTTCTGTTCATACAGACCTCTACAGTGAGGTGGCCAAGGTCTTGCAGCAGAGGTTGCCTCCTGCCATGACTATGTGATACGCAGAGGAGGGGGGATATGGCCTGGAGCCTGGATGTGCATTAGGTGGGTGTGCTGCGCTGCAATTAATAAGAATATAAACGTGCACACCTACAGATGGCCATAGAGCTGTCAGCAAGGTCTTCAAGGTCTTCACTAGTGATTATTTTATCCAAAGACCTGAACTGTGCCAGGACTTTAAGTGGACCTTGAGGAGCGAATGCGCATCTCCTCTTTCTCCAGTTTCAACCCCTACTCTTCAGTTTTAAGCAACATGCTGAGAGCAAAGGATTTGGAGTCACAAAATAGTACAAATGCACCGCTAGCCAAAATCATAGTTCCTGCTCTGGTTTTGACAGAGATTGATGCTTTTGTGCTGTAGTGGAAAAGAGAAGCTGTTGTAGCTCTGAGGAACAAAGAGAAAAGACTATGATAATGGAAATTAATGAGAAATAAGTACCACTGCTGAGCTCAATAGGTGTTTGTGATGATTTGCTTCAGATGTGGGTTTGTTTACACTGGGGGAAGTGAAGCAAAATTCCTTATGCCATGGCAATAAAATACCTTGTACATGTAGTATTTGGCTCCCAACATTGATATATTATGACTTGACACTTCATATTTCAGCACTGCACATGCTCAAAGTGGAAACAGTAATTATCTTTATGAAAACATGTTTTTGTAGCAACGGGTCAGTCTTGCATAAACACTCAGAGACAGCATGTGCTGTCACGGCCTCTCCAGCGCTGTGTTTACTTGTTCTCCCTCTCACCTCGTGGAAGACAAATGGGATTTTACCTTGGGTTACTGTATATTTTATCTATAACAAACTCTTTGTGGCTCTGTTGGTCTCTTCTTCCCATGGCCAGGGAGCTGCAGGGCCACCCTGAGCGCTGGGTGCCAAGTCCTGGAGGAGAGAGCTCCTCGGGTGGCCTTCGGCCTCCGCGTTCGGGAAGGGCTGTCTTTCATATCTGCCTCTAATGCAGGCTGGCCCGGGTCAAGTGAGCCTCTTAACCAACCGAGAGCCTCACGTGCTGAAAATATATATATACATATATATATGTGTATATGTATATATATAGCTGAAGAACTTGGCCCTCCTGGAACAGCCAGAGCTCCTGAGGAATGCAGCTGGGTCTTGTTGCCTTGTAGATGTGGGATTAGAGATCTTACTGCAATTCAACAGCAAACAGCTCCCGTTCAGGAATGCTAAAGATAGTAGATGAGGAAAGTAGCCTGCACTTGCTGCTCTTTAAAACATAACTTATGTGACCTGTCATGTCACGATTTTTTTGAGTTACTGCTAGGTATCAAATACTCATTTTATTTTGTATAATGGGGCCCTTTATGCTCCTCTGAAGGACCAGCAAAGCTATAATCATTGCTTGAAGGGTTTTAAAATTTCAAGTGTTCTTGCTCAATAGTTCTGTTAGTTTTTCTTTGAAAGAAGTCCTGCCACGGGGGAGTCTGCTCTCCTCTCGATAAGCAGATGTACAGTAACTCCTTGTGACACTAATGGGAGCTGTGCCTGCATAACGAAGGGATAATAGATTCCATATAACAAAGCTCAGTCTCAAGAATATGAAATGTAATGGGAAAAAGATAAAATCATAAAAGACCACAGGCCTGATTCTGCTCTTACCCAACATCAATTTAAAGTGATGGAAAGTCATAGCTTCCAGTGGATTCGCTTTTGCGAGTGAGACTAGAATTAAACATTGATTGTTCCTTGGAGCTTTTTTTTCCTTCTTTCCCACAGCCGGCCTTAGTCGGGGCTCTAAGGCTGTGCGGGTCCTTTTGGTTCATCAGTCAAACACGAGTTAAGGGCAGGAGACCATCACCTCTGTAGCTTCTCTGTCCAGTCACACTGGGATAGCATCCATCAAACGAACGGCTTGGAAAAAAAGCACCGTAGCTGTCGGAGCTGCCAACCTGAGATAAATCACGCTGCAGAATGAGACCTGGTTCTTGCTGCCTCTCCTCTGCCTCATTACTAAGTAAAAGCTGCCATCTATTTGCAAAGAGCTGGCCTTCGGTGCTATGACTTTTTCCCCTGAAGAGACCCGGGTCTGGCCTCACTAATGTGCTACCTGAAATAAGGACTAAGTTCTCAGTGTATTTGGGCCTAAATGGAGAAAATGGCTTGTGCCGCTCAGTCACCTTTGATTAAGAAAGATATCATCAGAAATTCAGTTTCAGGAGATGCTCATCCCCAGGCACCAGGAAAAAACAGGCCTTTTTTAAACTTTATTTTATTGACCACCTCTTCCTACTTATTAAATAACATCTATTAATTTTGTGTGCAATCCATATCCTGAGAGGTACATGAGCTCCATGACTTTTTTCCTGAACAAGGAATTCCAAGGCTTTGGGTTGTCGTCGTCATTCAGGACTGTTCGATCTTGGACAAGCTTGCGAGGGCCTAATTTGTAGTTTCATCACAACTGAGATGTGTATTCCAGGGAAAGATGATTAATGAATTTATGAAGCTAAACTAACAAACATGGAAAAACAGGCAACTGTGTTGGTAACTCAGAAACTAGAATGTCAGTGGCACAGGCCCTATGGAAACTGTGGAGGTAAGGGACCCGCCCTGTCCCCTCCTGTCAAATAAAAGACTGTTTTTTCTTAGAATTTGGTAGAGAGGTACCTTAATATGATGAAGTATAACCAACCTATCTTGAGTGACATTATATAAAGGTACTGGTGCATTCAAAGTTTAATTTATTTGTTTGGAAAAGCGTGTGGACTGCACTTGAAACTGTTCTGCTTCAAGAAAGAGTCAGTGATTCCGGACAGGACGGAATGAAATGATGAATAGCTCTGTAAACATCCACGGCCATGCTGCCCAAACATGCAAACATTAATGGATTGCCTTGGGAGAAGACAAACACAAACTCATCAGAACTGGGGCTAAAGAAATCCCTTGGACAAATCCCATGCTGTGGCGGGGAGCTGTTAGAAGAAGAGCTACTCTTCCTCTTCCCCCACCACAACCCACCTCAGCAAAACTTCTCACAGCCCTTGTGCTTCGAAAAGTATCTCTCCTTCTCATGGAGGAGAGGCTGGAATTCCAGGGGGAATCTTTGAGTGCAAATTCAAAAATATTCCAAAATTTTGAAATAGGCATTTTCCACAAAATTCCTGAGTTCTGACCAATCAGGATTACTATAATGTTCCATCAAAAACATTCTTGGCCAGATCTGGTCAGCTGGAATGATTGTTAACAGTATTTGGTTTCTGAAACTTGCAACGTGCTTAAAGTTTCACAAAATTCCTGGCAAGAAAAACATGGAATTAATTACTAACACGTTTTGATTCTTCCCAAAACGACTTGAAATTCTGACCTTGATGTATAGTCATGTAACTTAGAAATATGCCTGGTCTGGTCCTTTCCTGTGTTCTAATATGGAATTCATGATTTTTTTTTTTCATTTATTTTCATGCTCCTGAAAGGGGAACTCATGGTTAATTTGGATACCTTTTGTTTTCTTCTTTCTCTTTTCCTCCCCGTTTTGGTGGCATGCTTTGGGCCACTGCCTTGCTGCAAACCTTTATTTTCATTTCACCTCGAGAATTGTCTTCACATTATTCAAGTAACCTCGGTGCTGCGTGTGCTTTGCCTAAAAAACGGGAATGGAGGGTTGTCCTTAACGGGCCTCCTTCCTGCGGAGGCCGTTTGAGGTATAAACATGCTAGAATTTATTCCCCGGTTTCTAAGCAAGACTTCCAGGTGTGTCGGAATTACACGTGGAATTTGGGAAGCTGTAATGTGTTTGCATTATCAAGGTAATGTAGGTGTTTGATGTAACACGCCACGCTCTAATAGAGGTCGTTCTAATGCGTGTTTTGAAAGGAGGGTTATTGATGAGCAGCTGCTCCTTGGAGCCCAGATTGCATTTCTAGTGTGCTTTCCCTTCAGAAGTTGTTTTCTCTGTGGGAAATAAATTGTTTTCACTGTGGGGAATGTTAGTTGTTTACTAATAAGTTGTTTTCTCGGTGGGAAGAGAATTTGAATGTTAAGAGAGAAGATGGTACTTCCTTGTGCCGTTGAGTGAAATGCAATATGCTTTCAGTTCTCGAGCTGCTGGGACTTTTTAAATGAGTGATTTATAATGTCTTTTGCCAAGCTTGCATTGCCTCTACTTTTTAGAAAATAGGGGAACTCTAAAAAAGTGGGTCAGACTTGGGGGTTTTGTGTGGCACTGGCATGGCTGCCAACTCTGAACATCTTGAAAGAAGTCTAATGTTGTGTGATAGGGTTGTATGATATTTTTTTACTGCAGTTTGTATGTATCTGTGTCTTTTAAAGGGTAAATAATCTATATTTGCATTTGTAGGTGATACAGTTGTGAGACATCCAAACGGTCCAGCTAAATGTGTGCCTGTGTGTGTGTTTAGTGCTCCAACAACAAGACCATCTGGATTCATTTGAAAAGGAACAAAATCCCCTCTGTGCAGTGGTTTGAGCACTGGATGGCCATTTACTTCTGGTGCTGTTTTTGGCTCTGATCTTCAAAACAAACACCGGATAAAATGTTTTCAGTGGAACGTAGCTTTTCTCTTTAGAAAATGGTAACTGACGGAAAAAATAATCTTCAGAAATGAACTTACCTTCAATATCTTTTCTTCAAGGTTTGCTTCAATAGGTCCCAGTACTTTTTGATGCCGCTATTATTTATGTTAGATAACACAAAATCATGCTGGAGTTGCCCACTCTTTAATGAGACAAAGTATTTCAGAAAAGTGGTTTGAAGCTTTTTGAGGAAGGAGCTGCCAGGGTTTGCATTTCTCCTGTACCATCAGAATGCAGCATGCAGCCTCTTTAGAAAATGAGTAAAACTTGATGATAAGAGATTGCCAGATCCTCTTGAACTCCCTTTGCCTGGATACAGGTTGCCGAGATAAATCGTGTCGCTCCTGGCTCGGGATTGAAGGCTGATGCATATGAGTCTGTACAAACTGGTGTCCCTGGAGAAATGCAAGTGGAGAGAATATGGGTGACTTCGCTCAAGTAAATTAGTCTAGACTGACATCCACGGTAAGTGAGCTGAATAAAACCGATTTCTTTGAGGCAAATTAGAAATACGGTCCTCTCTAGTACATATAGGGAACAGATGGCAGGTGAGTGATGAAGATTTAAAAGAGCGGGGAAAAAAAAAAAGAATGACCTCACTGAGGTTCATATAGAGGAGACAAAAGGCAGTAAATCAATAAATGGGGAATTAGTAAGAAACAGCCTACAAATAGAAAAGGTCAGGCCATGGACAACTTAATTAGCACAAAAAAGATGTCAGAAAAGTGATTAAAAAAAAAAGAAACAAAAAAGTCATATAATAGTGAAATTAAAGATACAGGACCTAAACCATGGAAGTAAGAGTTCTAAAACTTCCTCTCTTCCTCTTGGTTGAGGAGTCCAGGCTAGAAAGAATAAATACAAAAATCCAGGCAGCAAATCAGTGCAGAAAGTGACTCCTGGCCACACGGGATGACATGGGAAGCGCTGGCGCTGGTGGCCGCAGGGTCGGAGCTGGCTGCGTGTCCCAGGACCTCACACGGGGTCCGTGTCACAGCACCGGGGGCAGCTGAGATGCTCCACGATGCTCCCCAGAATAGGTGGGACCATAAACCACAGCTTCATAACCTGGAGGGGACAGGCAACGGTAAATGCACTTTGGCCATAGTAGCCACGGAAGCCAGAGGGCATTGAGCTAAGGGAATTGCCTCGTATAAAAATGTCCTGTTTTATAGCGATGGTGAAAGGCAGCATTTCAGCACAGTTCCTGAATCTGATCCTGAATCTTTGCTTGCATGAGGGTAACAGGGGGGAATGCTGAGAGACAGCAGGGTGAAATGTTGGAGACCCATCCATAGATCATGTTTTCACTCTGTTGTGGAGAAAACGCTAGCAAAAATGCCTTGTGAAAAGCAGGATCTCCTGCGGGAGATGCTCTTATCCTCTGCAAACTCGGAGGGGGTTTAGGGAAAGCACGGCGCACGCTTTCTGAAGCGCTCATGTCTAGGTGAAATATGTGGGTTCTGCTTTCAGTGGCTTTTGAACATATTAGGACTGCTCTGCCCTACAGACCGCGGGTTAGAAAAACTGTCCTCATGGGGAACAAGAAAGATTTGTAGAGGGAAAGAATATATAAGAGCACTCACCTAGTTTTTTTTAATGTGCATATCAGTGCAGAAAATAAGTAAATTTCATGATCTACATGTTGCTACATGCAATTTTAACTCATATATCTCTGTTTTGCAAACATAGGAGACATCTTCTCTTGATGGCAGTATACAAAGGATACATTTTAGGTTAACTCTGATCTCATCCTTCTGTTCTGGAGAGCTTTGAAAAAAAAAAATATATATATATTCAAATAGAAAATAGTCCTCAGTGATGCAGGCTGACCATTTTTGACCTGAAGTGTATGTAGAGGATATATTTCTATAGCAGGGATAGGTAGGATTCCTCCCTAGTCAGTAGTCTAATTAAAATGAAATTTCCTTTCCTTTCCCCTTTAAAAAGATAGCTGACAGAAGAACATCTTAAGAAAAGAATTTAAGCTTTTATGTCTCCTACATAGTGCCCCAAGTCCTCTGGATTCTCAGGTAACACAAGATAAATTGGTTGCAGCATATAGCAAAGCAAAAAGAATGTAAAAGCATAAAATAATATCTAAGCACAGGTAGATAAGTGCGTTTGCTGACTTTCCAGATTACTTTCAGTGGCTTGGTGTGTTTCTACTAAGGTTCTGTGAAATGTATTACGTTTTTTTTTTTTTTAGGTCACTTTCATGTTGTATAGTTTAAAAAAAATCAATTTTCAGTTTAACTGGAAATGCATTATGTATGAAGAAGAGCGAGCAGCGAGGGGTGCGCTAAGCGGAGCAGCTCCCTTTTGGAGGAGAATCCTTAGCCCGCAAGTGCATCAAAGTGCAGGCCCGAGCGTGGGCACTAACCAAACAACCAGGGTGCAGCTCCTGGCATCAGGAAACCACCTGGAAAAGGTGATTCCAAATATGCCAGGTCTCTTTTTGTCACCTGCTCCAATTTTGCAATGGCCGAGTTAGGGTGTCATTTTTCACCTGCTGCCTCCAAACGCACGTTCTGCTTCCAAGTGGAGTTTGGCACAAGCAGGACAGGCACTTCCAAAGCACAGGAGCTCATGCTGGTTTCATGGAGAAGTCACCTGGGATCGGGCGAAAGGAGCAGGTGAATTAAATGCAAGTACGTTTTTTTTTTTTTTTTTCTTAAAAAAACCCCTACTTTTGGAGCTCTCTGCTTCAGTCCACCTCATCAATAGCAAATAAAAATCATAAAATTATGCAGCTTTGGCTCCAAATTTAATGAAATACTTTAAAGCCACTGCATATGCTGTTTCCTAAGTGTTTCAGTTAAGCACTCTAAGATCCTGGTTGTTGAAAAAGGAAGGGAGAAAGATCAGCCTGGAATATTCCTAACACTAAAAAAACTTTCTGGTGGCAGCGGGAAATAATAAGAGTTTCTGGTTGTGTTTGATTTTAATAAGACCTGAAAAAAAAAATGTAAATCAAAAATCTATTTCTCAGCCCTTTTTCAACAGTGAGTTGGTAATAGCCCTTTGAAATTGTTGCATTTGATTGCTTCCAATATGCTACTGGTATGTCAGAAAGCAAATTACTTCTTTGTGCACCCAAAATGATGGAAAGATTTCTTCTGCAAGAGGTTTTCCACTAGTAACTTTTTACTTTAATTAAGTTAGGGGACTGCCTTCAATTACATCTTCCTTCCCCATACCTGGAAAGTTGATAGGATTAGCTGTTTGCAATCCAGAGTAAAATGATGCTGCATTTCTCACTTTGTGGCTGATTTTTGGACACAATTGATTAGCAGAGTTCAAGGCGTGTATAAAGAAAACAGGTTTTCTAGGAGTTTTAGCCCAAGAAACAGCTACAAACCTTTCACCACACAAACACAACCGTTTGCAGAGGCTGAATGGTGCCTCTTGGTATAATACAGGGGGTTAATTACCCCTGCAGGTGCTTCTGAAACCCATTTTCAGCAGTTTGTGTTTCCAAAGCATTCACCCCTCGGCCAGAGATTTTCACTGCTTGATCTATAATCCAAGGTAAAACTATTTGCAGATCCCAAGAAGAGAAAATAAAGTTTTTGCGTTGGCAGCTGAGGAACAAATGGGCAGAAATTTTTGCATGATACAAATTCTCTTGCATATTTAATAAATCTCTAATCCCAGGCTACTCGAAGTGGAAAAAGTGAAAATTGGTACATTTTTGTACACATACAAAGACTGTCTTCCAGTGATGAGCTGCACTTCTTGGCTAAAAAAAAAGTAGTGAGAGCAGATTTCATCTAGTTGTGATGCAATAAATATTTCATGTATAGATTTGGTTTCATGGACGAGTTTTTTTCGTAAAGCCTTGAAGTTTGATGTGACTGGACAGAATCCGATCAGGCCGCTAAGCTCTTTTGGAATCCTTTTTATTTTGCAGTCATTGGACAATTTGTTAGTGCAGATGGATTGTAGGCCTGGGACTTACTTTGCAGAGCATGTCATGAGGAAGAGTCTTGTATCCATGAATGACAATAGAGTTTCACACTGGCAAGTGGGCTCGGGTCAGCACAGAGTCCTCTCTCCTTGGTCAAAGCCAGACTGGATTCATTCAGCAGCGTCCGAGAGCAGAACAAGAAAGGTCCATAGGCCCTTGACCCCAAATTTCCAAGGAATAATTGGAAAGCCCTGATCCTCCTGGAGCTTCAAAACTGCAGCACTCTGCTCTCTTCAGCATATTCCTCAGACCCTGAGTTTAAGATAACTTATGGTGACCATAAGGATGTGACAGGAATATCTTATATAAACTGTATTTGAAGCTGAGAAGTTTTAAGGGAATTCACAAAGTTGGGCTGTTAACAATGTGTGTTGCTGTTTTTTTCCTCTTAAGGCATCAAAAGCTGAATGCTCACCAGGTTGCGACCCGCAGCTGGTCCTTCCATTGTGCTGACCCGCATTGCTGTCATCTGGTCAGGTGTCACTCCAGTTCTGGCTACGAGCGGAGGAGCAGAGCTCCTGTAGTCTGGTGGGAGACCTGCGTCTTGTAGCTGCTGAAATCTCTCCTGTAGTGGTGATCTCTCTTGGCATGGTGATGGCCAAGCTCCAGCGAGCAGCGTTCAGCCTTCCGGGAAGGGCCTTGGAAGCAGGGAGGAGATGGATGCTGCTTCCCGGACTGCCCATCTGCCCCTGAGACCTCCTCATCATCCAGCCCAGAAAAGACTTTCCTTAGTTGAGTCTGAGCAGCTCCATCCATTTGCTGGATGCTCAGAAAATTGTCCTTTTTCTACCACATTGCACCCTGCTTCCGTAAGATCACTGTGTCGATTTATGGAGCACTCTGGAAGAGAAGCTCTTTGAACTACGTTGGGTCAATAATGTGGTTATCAGCTTGGGTGCAGGACGACATCATATCCCAGAAGAGAGGAACTGGAAGGGACCCTTGGAAATTAGTAAATCTGTTCTTCTGCCTCAGAGCATCATTCTTGGAAGATATTTTTCTAAAGAATAAGAATTGGTGGAGACTCTGGTACCTCCTCTCGCCATCTTTGCACTGTCTTTTGCTTTGGAAACTGCTATGTTCCCATTCCCTCATGTCTTCCCAGATTTGTGAACGACCGTTTCTTCTATCTGGCTCTGTCAGTTGTGCTTTGGGCCTTTTCTCTAGCTTTTCTCAGAGCCTTCCCCATCCATTCTCTCCATCTCTGTATCTTCAACAAAGAGCGATGCCTTGTGCTTGGTAAGGAGGGAGGCAATAATGGAGTCACCAGCTGCACTGTGCTCTGCTCTTTGCTTTATTTGCTATTGGGTGACATGTCCTGGAGTCGTGACCCACTGTATCCCTCAGTTTTTCCTAATTGGCCATTTATTCCCATCCTGCCAGAGAATACAAGCAAGTCTTGTGCTTGTGCTAGTTGTTGCTTTTCCCCCTTTCTTCAATTTCTCCGAATAACTTAAGGCTTTGGGTCAGGAAATCACCTGAGCATGAGCCTCGATCCAAAAATATGTTCCAATTCCTTTGGTTATTTACAGTTACCAAACTGGGGCTGAAGGGAGGAGCTCATGTGCTCCTCTGGTTTACACTGAATAAGGAAAAAGGCCGAAGCAGAAGGTCTAAAGCAGCCACTCTGTGGGTGACAATTACAGAGGAGCAGGTGGGCTGCTGCTGCAGGTCAATTAGGCTGGTTCCAGGGGCCACCTAATTAACTGCTAATTACAGCTGTTGGGACTGTTGGCAACACTGTTTTACCAAAACTGATTTAAGGAAAAAAAGGTAATCCTCTGCTGCTGGGGACCAGGAGAGTGGAGGCAGAGGAGCTGGTGGAGAGCATTTAATAGAGTGAGCAATATGGATTTTGCAGTAAAATATAATTATAATATGTGCCTGTTATGAGTAGTCATGAAGCTAAGATATAGGGAGGAGATTGCTCTTGAAATTTAGGCCACCTGTGCTGCAGGTATTAATGTGGGTTATAGGAATTAGCTGTGATGGACCAATATGGTAGTTCCTGCTGAGGGCTCCTCTGAAGAGCTGCTGGTTTTGCTTAAGGTTAGTAGCTTCTTTGGTAGGTATAATTGGGGAAAAATAATCCAAAGAAATTTTTAAAGTGAATTTATTTTAACTGTGTTTTAAACTATGGCCATGCAGATGCTTGGAATTCAAGGAGGCTTAAATTGACCTTAGAAATGAAATAAGCTAAGCTGACTTGAGGCTGCCTTAGCTCTGTATATCTGAAAAGCCTCAAAGATATTTGATTCAGTTTAACTAGTCCACTTTATTAACTTAATATTTTTAGTTAATTTGGATTATGTTTCTGAGTGTCCCTGTGCTGGCAAACTCTGAGATCATAAACCCTGTTAATATGATCTTCTCTGGATGGATAAATTAGGATGTTGTTCTGCATTTTGATGGAGATATACTGTGTTATATCACTGAGAATTTGCTTTGTGAAAAGCTATTTTTTTCCCTCTCACAGAGAGTGTGGCAAGGTAGATACTTGTTCTGTGGATCTCTTTATCTTATAAACAATTATATGAAATTATTAATAATTGAATATATTGTAAGCAGACATACAGAAATTTTATTTTCTCTGGAATAATTTGTAATTTTTGCAGTCTGGATTCAAAATTGCTGTATCTTTTTGCTCTGGCATCGAACACTGATTAATTAACAAACATGTTACAACATGTTCAGCCAATTCAATTAGTATTTGTGTAGTAATGTCAGATTAGGGATAGTGGTAAGAAAAATCATAGAAAGGGACAGACATCATATAATTATTCATCTCAATTCATATCATATTCTATGTTCTGCTTCTTCAGGATAGTGGGAAAGCAAGTGAATCAAAAGTATTCAGAAATACTTTGGATCCAGTAATAAGGTAATTGAATCTGAAAATGGTTACTCTCTATTTTTAGAAAGGTGTTGACTGTATCCAGTAAAATAGCACTACTGTTGTTGCCATGATGATACGGCTGTATGAGACATGAACATGTAAGTAAATATTTAGCTAGTGATGAATAAGTGGAGCCATTTATATGCCTTGATTATGATTTCTGAACTGCTGTGCTGAAATGCATTGCTAGTCACTTCCAATTTGTATAATTTTGAGATGGTTAAAAAAAAATCAGCTTTTTTTTTTTCCCCAGAAATATATTTTAAAAATTCTGCTGCTGGGATTATCAGGTTTTTTTAATGTCACATTCCATCCTGGAGCAACTCTTTGCAGCTTAGTTACCATATAAATTCCTGAAAATAGAATGTAATTGAGATGCTGATAGTCTCTTAATTGAAGTGCTTAATATATTTTTTTTCCTGAGGAATTATTTTTGCCTTTTTTTAAAAAAAAAAAAAAAAAAAAAAAAAAGGGCACAAATAATCTGCAATTACTCTCTCCTCTACGTTAACGCTTTGCTAGTGGCTTTCCTAGAGATTCCCAGCTTTCAAGTCTGTATACAATTATCATTATTTGAAGGATATAAATGGCAATACTCAATGTTCAGACAGCAATTAAATAGCTCATTATGCTTTTAAAAATCTCCTTACTCTTTTTGCATAGTTCCACTTAGCAGTATATAAGATTACAGCCGCAGGGCTCCCGAGTAGGATCCTGATGGAGACGACTCTTCCCCTCCCGTCGTCCTCCCAGCCCTGCAAACCCCCTTGCCCATTGAAGCACCTAAGGGGAAAGTTTCTTCCAGTTTTCTGGCATACTGTGGGAAGCCCCAACTCCAACTTCTGTATATTGATGCCTAGAGACTGGAATAATTTCTTGGATATTCAATATATAGGGGAAATTATTCTCAGTAACACTGCTGGGTTAATTTTGTTTGGACATCTGCTGTGCACGGAGAATCCTTTTCATATGTTGGTGTGCATCTTGTGTGTGTTTTGCATGGGCCACCTTTCCTCCCTGGTGTGAGGCTCAGGGACGAAAGGGTGGTATTTACAACATATGTTCAGGAATTACCTTACTTTCCTGTGAATAAAAGCATCTTCCTGCAGCTCTGTGTGCATCTGATCAAAACTTCTAAATATCTCAATATCTTGCTGGGACATTCTCCCTATTCCGGTGCTTTCAGTCTATTACCTTATTTCCATGTAATGTCTTGAGCTATAGTCATGGATTTTCCTCAGTCATTCTGGGCTGTCCCCTGCAGAGCAAAACAGCTGCTGACCAGAAACCCTTACAGCTGATGCATGTGAGCATTGCTGCCAAAATTGTTCATTTTCCACATGTGCGTAAAGTAGTGAAATTCCTTGGAAGACCATAAGAAGTTTGTGGCAAGTCTTAGATGATGGGATTTGCTCCTGGCACGGGAGGGTGTCTATGGTGTCTGTGCCTGGTTGTCAGCCGGGCTGCAGGAGCAAGGTCTAGAGATGTCCCCACCTCATGGGCCCCTGAATGCCCTAGAAGATCCCCTTTTGGGGCATCGCTGGGGTGTCTTTTTTGCCTTTGGAAGGTTGGACTTGTTCTCTCCCAAGTGATATGGGATGAGTGGGGAAGCTTTGCCTTTAGACAAGCAGAGCTGTCCTCTGGAAGACGTTGTTTCTATATACAAATGTTTATCTTTTACCCCCTTTCATTTGCTAACACTTTTGAAAACAAGTGTTTGGGTTTTTTTTGCTTGCTTGCTTGCTTGTTTGTTTGTTTTTTTCTCCCCTCAATACATGGGTGTCATGGGTCATGCTCGATTAGAGTGAAAATTGGTTTTTGTTCTGCAAAAAGCTGGAGGGGGCACCTTTATACTAGTCAATTTTCTTAAACTTCTTGCAGATTAATGGGAGTTCCTTCAGTGACTTATAGTAAATTCTCCTCCTTAGATACTTAGAGCGGGGCTTGTCCTGTGATTTACTGAGCTGTTACTGCCTGGACAGAATTAAATGTCAGATAAAATCAGTGCCGGCGTTTAATGGCATGAAATTAACTTAACTATGGCTGAAGAATTTCTTGGTATTAATATTCTGGTTATAGGAGATGGAATTCAAATTCCCTTCTAAGTCTGGTTCCTGCAGGTACTTTAATTTTCCAAGACACTTACTGGTTAGCTGTGAGGCATGCAGAGTTAAAATAAAGTTTAAATAATAATAAAAAAATAATAATTTCCATCTGTTTCTTGAAGGTATTTAGGCGGTCAATTTTTTTTTACATTCTGTAACACTATTTTTGAAAATATCTGCATTAATATAAATATTTCAAAAGCATCGTTTAAATATTTTCTTGATGCCCCCATGGGTAATGCCATGAGGTATTAATATCTATTTAATATCTATGTTTTTCTTACCATATTAGCCTTTCTGCTTGATGGCGCACATCCATGTCAATGGACTGCTCATATTGAGTGTTGATGATGTTCAGCACTAAGTTATTACCAGAAGAAATATAATTCTCTGGTTTCTTATCGTTGTCTTTCCAACCATGTGCCGAGCGCATGGTTCATCTGCAGTGCTGGGGTTTGGATAGACCTTTGTGGGGTTTGGATAGACCTTTGTGGGGTTTGGATAGACCTTTGTGGGGTTTGGATAGACCTTTGTGGGGTTTGGATAGACCTTTGTGGGGTTTGGATAGACCTTTGTGGGGTTTGGATAGACCTTTGTGGGGTTTGGATAGACCTTTGTGGGGTTTGGATAGACCTTTGTGGGGTTTGGATAGACCTTTGTGGGGTTTGGATAGACCTTTGTGGGGTTTGGAACCTTCTGGGCAGGATCCTGATATGGAGGTTGGCCCTGTGCTGCTCTGCAGAACCGTGAGCAAGGAAAGGGCTTCGGGAACCGGGATAAAGAGCTCGGGTGTCTCCCCATGCTGGTGGAGAGCGCAGGCTTTGTGGGCCTACAAGGCTTGCAGCCACGGGAGATGTCTCCAGTGCTGCCTTGTTGTTCTGAGGTTATTTTGCTCAGTGAGGCTGATCAAATTGGTGCTATATCTGTGCATTTTTCAAGGAAAATCATAATAAAAGAGACTGGAAATAGACTTCCTGTCTGGAGATTACAGATACGTTACTGTAAATAGCAGGATTTCTGTAGGCTTTTTTGCGCATTACAGTGAAATCCATCTTGTGATAATTATTCTACTTCAAAGAGTTTGGAACATCAACTCTATTAGTCTTTTTTGCTGTAATAGGTGACTTTAATGATAGTGCAGTACTTGGCGTTTGTGAAATATATAAGCATCTTCCATAAATGTGTATGTAGTTAAAGGTGCAAGTTAGGGGATATAACCTTGAATGTAATCCTTTCCCAACACTAAAACTCAGTGATTTCATTGAATGATGCTCAATAAACTTGAATAGAAGTTACTGCTGCAACTTTGGTCTAGTCTGGACCCACTTTGGCTCTACCAGCCCCTATTTGTTAACAATATTCTTAATGTTGACCTCTAATGTAAACATTATCTTAGCAAAATGATTTTGGGAAAGTTGTCTGTGCTCCTGTGTTTTGTTTTTTCTTTATAGTTCTACAATAGTTAAGATTATGATAACAAAATATGACCAATAGGAGGAGGTGGTCTTGTGGTGGTGGGGAAGGTATCTGTGCTGCAAAGAGAAGCCCAAGATCACGTTTAGATCTGTATCCTTGGTAACTTGGATTTTAGCTTGAACTTAGTTTTCCTACTTGACTTTCTTTCAGGAAGCTCTGAAAAACTTGAATCTGTCTTACAATATTTTGCATTTTACCTTTTATCTAGTTGAGTTGTAGCTAATCAAAATGACAATTTTCAGAAGAACTTGGAAAACAGCAGAATGACACTAATTTTAAGTTTTTAATGTCTACTGCCATTGTCTAGAGTATTGTTTTCAATGTTGATCATAACACCTTGAGGAAAAGATACTAATTAGAATGATATTTTGGAAGTAGGGAAGAACTTGTGCATAATGCACATAAAAGCTAGACATTTTTTACTATTAAAATGAAGATAAGGAAGGAACTTAACTGATGCTCTCTAATAATATGGTATTTTGCTTTCTTAGCCCATCTTTCTACTTCAGCTAGTTAGGCAAATGCCACCCAAAACACTTAACGGACGTAGCAGAATTGCGAATCACTGAGATTTTACCTTCTTTCCCCTCCCCAGAAAAACTCTTCATCCTTTTTCTTCTGTGTGTGTGTATAAATATGTATGTATACATATATTTGCATATGTATACACAGGCACACACAAAGGCACAACTATACATATGTATTAATCTACTTCTGTTTATATGTGTAAAACACTAATATATAACATTTGCACATACACACTTGCACATCTGTATTTGAGTAGTGCAAGTGCTTCAGTATAAAGCTCAAAATTGACTTTTCTAATCTCTTTTTATGAGAGATGGTGTAAAAATGAAATTAGAATATTTGAGCCTAAATCTATGCACATATAGACTTTTTGGATAGACTCCAGAAAGAAAATGTGTCACTAGCAATTATTAAAAAAAAACACTGTACTGTTAAATACAAGGTATGTAGCCTTTTTCTTAAAAATGAGGGGTGAATTATTAGTTCAGGTTTCACTTGGGTCATTTTCAAACATGAATAAAACATTTTCCTTGCGCAAATCACTCTTTTTTTGAGACCTTCTAGAAGGGTTGCTGAAATGACCAGCAAAGGTGAGGATGTTCACGACGATTTCTTGGTGATGAAAAGCCTTTTTAGAAATAACGGTAGGAAGGAAAATATGAGCAGAAATACAACTTTTTGAGAACAAAATGGAGTGTTTTACTCAAATGACATCCTGACCAAATTAGTCAAGCTCTGAAGGCTTGTGTGCCACTGAATATATCCACTCTGATGTTGAGTGCCCCCATGAGGAATATTCTGCCTGTATGTGACACGAGTCATAGATCAGTCTTGTATTAAAATTTAAACTTTACAGCAATTTAAACTTTACAGCAATGGGTATGTAAGGATATAGTAAAGCAGGTAAAAAGCTTTGTTGTCTAAATATTATGCTGCAAAATTTGGTGTGTTAAATCATATTGCTTGCTGATCTATCAGAGAGATGAGCTGAACGTGTAGGTACACAGTCTCTAATCACCATTTCATTTGTTGCTTGCTTACAATTAGTACTATTTAAAAATCAGCATATGGCTGCTTGGAAAGAAAAACACAACTGTCAATAATTGAAAAATTATACTATATAAGCAATTTGGATGAATATCTGCTACAAATGCAGTTTTATAAATGGGTATTAGCCCAATAGAAATCATGGTGGAATAACCTCTAATTAGAAAATCTCACTGTGATGCTCATCTCCATACATGGGTTACTTGCTGTGCATTTTTCTTATATTAAATTAGAAAGAGTTAACTTCTGAAAATGAGATGTGACACTTTCCTTGTCTTTCATTAAGCAATGTTATAAATGAAGTTTCCTGTTGACTCAAACTTAGTGAATGTATATTTAAGTAGGTCAGTTATCAAGTTTTGAAGAAAACTTATCATCTTTCAGATGCATACAGATAAATACAGCAGATGTACAGACAGAAAAAGGATTAAGTTAAACTTTACAGTAACCAATATGACCATTGTTTATCTATAAAATAGGCAAAAAATGTGAAAATAGTTTAAGCCTAGTAGATTATTGAAAGAATTGCTGTAAAAGCTCATCCCAATACTCTTCCTCCGATTTTCTTTCTGATGCCTCTCCACAACCTTTGCTGTGAAATATCTACCTGAACGTAGTGTCTGGTTCCTCAAGCTCGTGCTCTTGTGGTCATCTATGTATCAATAAGTCAGGCAGCAGTTTTCAGTTTCAGGGGGCAGTTTTCCCTCCTCTGCTCCTATTTGATTTCCATGGGAAGGTCTTCCTGCTCTGCAACACACTTTTGTGTTCTTATAAAAGCTTAAATCTGTGTTTCTAGAAATCAAGCACATATTAGGTCAGAAAGACATAATCCACCTTGATCTCTTCAGTTATACATGTTTGGCTACATCATAGTTATTGCAGTCGTTATCTAAGTATATGTTAAATAAAAGCATGGGGCTAAGTAGAACTACATAGGTATTTTTGAACTTCTAAAAATCTCAGGCATTTCTAGCATTTATTTAAAAAAAAAAGTAATAGTGATGCTTGATTAAAAAAGAGTTACAGTATAGGAAACTTTTGATTGGTAGAAGTGAAGGCAAATGCCAAGAGATGAGTTAATTCTAGCCTGGGAGGACAGTCCCCCTAGCAGCTCTGCAAAACAGGCTGCGTTGGCTTCTTGGGATAAGATTTGGCAGAAAAAGCTGCTGGGAAAAGCCTGATTTAGGTGTAGAGCTGGATTAGCAGCAGTGGAGTAAATTCCATGGGAGGTGGCTGAACAGAAGCATGCCACAGACCCTGAACTTTGGCCGTGATTTTATCAGTTTTTGCTGACTGTTAGTCTATAAACTTCAACTGTTGAAAGCAAGTGTGAAAGCCAACTTTCTTCCATAGAATAAGTTTTATTTGCGTTCATGAATTTTAATACCAACGTCCTGTGTCGGCCGAGGTCACGGATGCAGCCTGGGATCTGCTGGTCTTTGGTAGGGTTTTGTGATATGCTGCATAAGGGGAAGTGCTTAACCTCAGCACCATGGCTAAATTTAATTCTTTTTACAGCAGCAGTCTGAAGCTGTCTGAAGTCTTAATATAATTCCCTCTTCCAAAACCCATGTTTTAGACATTGCAGGTATTTCTTGTGTTGCCTACTATGTTCTGCTTAATTGGTGTGTGTGTGTATACATAGTCTTTGCTGTATAAAACCTGGAAAACTGTAGTCCGTAACAGCCAATTAACACTACTTAGCAGCTGTTAAAAGGATAATTGCCATCATCTAGCATTATTTCTGGAGCTCATTACACACAGTTTATTCTCCCTAGACTCATCCAGCTGCAGGTAGGTTTCCACACCTGGGACTGATAACAGAAATATTCATATGTATGTCCACTATAGTCTGTGTCAGTGCAGCTTGAGGATTTTGTGACTGTGCTGGTAAATCGAAGCAGATTTGAATTACCTGAAATGTCATCTCAGGAGAATTCAGTAATGATTCCTGGCTGTAGGAAGAGGAATGTTGGATACTATCAGTATCCTGTGGCTTTTACCATAGGATAGGAAAAGTGGGAAGAGAAAAAGGCACGAAAACCTTTCACATAGGTCATCAGGTTCCTATATCTTTGTTCAGATGTTTTCACAAAAATTTCAGTGATGGAGAAGATAAAAATTATCCAACTGGCTTTGTCCTGTAAGCTAACAACCCATTCACACAACCCGTCTGGACTTTGCTACAGATCTACAATGTAGAGAGATCCTTTATTGTTTTTGAAATTCAGCCTCTTGATGGTTTCTGTGACAAAACATTTTTTTTTTAGAAATATTTCTAAATCTTTCCAATATACACAAATTTCTTTCTTGTTCAGCTTGTGTACAGGCTTATGTACTGAACACAGCAGCATAAATAGCTGGTTTAGAAAAGGTCTGCTGAATCTTGACAGTTGATATGAAGTATCAAATGGACGCAACTATTTTAGAAGAAAACACCTTAATAAAATGATGGTCAATTTGAAAAGAAAACATAGTTCCAGATAAAATAGATGGACAGTCTTTCATATGACATAATAAATTAGTATTTAGTATTAGTATTATGTAACGAATGGATGGTTTACTTTGTAAGTAGGGATTTATTAGCCTGCTTGTTAGATAGTGAGGAGAGGTATCTAAGAAAATAATTGGCCCCATTTTGTGGCAGTAAGAGAACCCATTAAAATTGCTGCATGTAACAATCGAAGGAATTGTTTGAATTTTATCTGACACTTTGCAATTTGGGTACCAAAATCAGTCTGAACTATAGCCAAATGACATTAATTTGGGGCATCCATGTGTATCGGTGTATTTACGTAGTTATGTATCCCAGGAAGGTATTTGTGCATGTATGTACATGTGAACGGTACATGACTTGCTTATGGAGTGATCTGTATTTCCAGGCATCTATAACTATTTTGAATGATATTGTTAGTCATCTAGTTTGAAATTGTTATTGACGTATTCAGTTATCACAGATTTGGACCTGTTCTATAACCGCTAATAACTATGTACAAAATGTAGTTTCTAAAACCATAGGGCGATGTTGAAATATATATATATATTTTAAATAATTTGAGGTAACTTTGAAAGGATGGAGAGGGCAATATATGATGAAGAGTGTAAGAATCCTGTTCTTAACTTTTCACTGCTCCTTTCCTCCTCTTCCTTTCTTCTGTCTTCTGCTAAAGAACTATATTGAGAGCTGAAAGAATTATGTCCTTTTTCTTATAAAACAATACGACAGTATTTGTATCACTCTTAATGCACATAGAAATGAAATGTTCTCCATTATACTTATACATGCAAAAATTATTCAGAGAAAGAGTGTGACTAAAATACATGCTCCTCATTTTCAGAACAGAAATAGGCAAAATATTTGCCGAGAATTTGCAACTAATGTGGAAAAAAGGCACAGAGTGGAAATGCTTCATTAACCATAATGTATTTTTCTGTCTGTATCAAAACTAGAGAAAATATCTTACCTATTCAAACATGCTGTTGCTTTTTTGGAGCAGTCATCCAGGTGTACAGTTAATCAAAGTCTTGGGAGATTAATAGAGTATCATTATTTAATTTCATTAACAGGGTAGTGCCTCAACAGAATCTTTTATTGAGATATTGGTTCAATACTGACTTTGGAAACGGTTTCAAAGAGGGATGATCAGCCATGTGGATGCACTTGTGGAAAATATTGTCTCATGCTCTTACCTGCAGGAATAGCAAAGCCTGTGTGTGTTACAGCAATATGACAATAAAGGAAGATTAACCTATAAAGCCATATTACTGGTTAAAAACAAATAAAAATGGAAATATGTCAATGAGACGATAGTAGGTTAAATCTCAAACTTTGCACGTTTTCTGTGAATATTAATGTTTTTGCACTCACCAAAATTATCCTATAACAAGAATTTTCCTATTTCCAGACAGGTCAGGTTATTTCATAACTTTTTTTTTTTTTAATGACTGCTTCTTGACAGGGTTGGTGCGAAATGATATCAGGTTGCTGCACAAGTAATGACAGCCAGATGATCCTGTATGAGCTAGCTGCTTCATATTATTTCATTTTTAATGAGTCTTGATGGTGTTCATTGCAGCTTAAGGCTTCCCAGCAGTAGAGGCAAATAATTTTGGTGTCCTGTGGATGAGCAAAATAACTAATTTTGGATTACAGCCCTTAACTCGGGGTTCTAGGCAGTGATAGGATGGAATGGAGCCTGCTGTAGCTCCCTGGGCTGTCCTTAAGGATGGAATCACTGATTTCTGCAAAAATAGCCGGGTCATCTGTGTTTCCCTGCAAGAATTCTTCTGAAACTTAACGCTTCAGGTAAGGTGTGCAATAGGCTATGAATGCTCCTTACAGGAGCTCTCTTCCTGCTTTGTGAGCCTGTCCCGTGGGCAAACAGCTGCTTTCCCATTCCTGATGCCAATAAAGGTGCAAATGACAGGAATCATCCTTCCGGAGGAGCATCCTGCCCGCTGGCCATCCCAGCTGTCCTGTCCATCCTTGTCACCTGGGCTAGAAGGGCTTGGGCTACTCTCTGGGTCCACTAATGCTACAGGAGTGCCAGGAGATGACCCAGGCTGGTGGTAGATTCTGCCTGACTCGGTCCTTTTTCAGAACTGAGTATTTCAGCTAAATATTTACCCTTTGGTGCTTGTTTAGAATAAGTTTTTAGAATAAGACTTGTTTGTCTTATTCTTTAGGCTGGACTTTTCTTTTTATACGTGTGTTTCTTTATTGTCTTTGCATATATTATTCAATCCTTGATCACTGTGTGGAAAATTCCAACCATCAGAACTTCAGCAACTTTCCACTGTGTGACTTTTTTTTTTTTTTTTTTTTTTTTTTTTAAGTGCTTTGAACTGTTGTTTTCTGTGCCCATGATCTGCTTGAACAGCTCCTTTCTTCTTCCCACAGTAGTGAGGGGAAGAAAAGCCCCAGCACGTTATGAAACATCACTTTGAGTTTCTATTTTTAATAGAAAATGACCTGGTAGAACTTACTTTCTTATCCTAGAGCAGGAAGGACTTCCATTGGAGCAGCAAAGGTATGGCATCTCTCCTGGCAGCTTGGGAACAGCACAGTCCTGCCGTATTCGTGCATGATTAATAACACTCTTCAGCAAACTCTACTACATTCACCACTGATCACTGCTGTTCAACGAGCTACTGGCATAAATGGTTTGAATTTAAAGTACACTCAAATAATGAAGCAGAGATGGCTTCTGTGAGCTTAAAGTCCATTTTGCAGAAGAGCTTTTTTGAAAGGAAGCAGATTTTCAAAGAAAGTGAGCATTCCTTAATACAGGAAAATTAATGTTTGCATTTTCAAAGGGCTCAATGCTTTAGATAACAAACTATCTTGAAAATGTGCCTGTAAACGTAGAGCTGCCAACCGCATCCCTAACATCGTGGTTTATAAATATTTTTGCTCTTTAATTTGACAACACTGTGTCATTACTGATGAAAGAAAAGATGCATTAAATTAAAAATTACCTTACAGCTTGCGAATGCCTCCAATGTAAAGTGCACTTCACTTTAAACACTTGCTCTTATAGCTGTATTATGAAAACCCTTAGTTTCAAGAGGATTGTTGCCGTTCTGTTTTTAAAGTTCCACTGTGGTTGGACAATTGATCTTTTTCATTCTTGGTACCAGGGAAACATTCTCCTATGAGTAAATTGATCTTTGAACTAAGGATGACTTTTTGATATGTGTAATTTTGCAAAGCCAAGGATGCTTCAGTTTGGCTTTTGAAGGTGGTTCTTCGTTATCCTTGAAGTATTGCTTTCTCTGTGCTGGAGTATTTGATTCTGATGTTCATCCTTTCAGGGATGAGCATCATCCTTCTGCTTCCTCCTCCAGTGCCCTCTATACTCCTAAGCGTAGGTAGGATTTCATGGTAGCCTCTGTATATGAAATGTTGTGTAAATCTGAATCCCTCATTATAAATTAGGCAAGACTTTCATCTGTTCCTGCACTGCTAGTAGATTTGCAGTAGATCTCTTGCCCAGGTGAAGCTACTGTAGAGACATTTATTTTGCCATTGAAAACCCAGCTTAAGATAGCACTGTAAGACCTATTCACATCCTTCAGGTAGAAAGGGAACTAAGGTGGAAATTAGTTTTGCCAGAAACAATTTCATGAAATGTATAAGAAAAGAAGGGTGCAGTGCCTCCATGAAAATATCCATATGCATGTGTAATGGCTTCCAATAGGGTGAGGTAGATATACATGACTAATAAGATATATTCCCAGACTAATAAAGAACAAACTTATAAAATGCATACCTGCCTGCTTATTAACACACGGCAGCTTGATAAATCACATAGTTTTTAATATAGAGAGCATGAAAGGAAAGTGAAGATTTCATTTTTCTTGCCAAACCTACTCCTGTAGTGCTAAAATGCTTTCACCCTGCTGTCCTCCAAACTTTTGTTGGAGGGCCTGTGGAAGAGGAACCTCCCTTGCAAATGAGAATCATCACATCTTTTTAAGACTGCTTTCATTTCAGTTAGATTTTTTTTCAGACCAAATAATTAAAAAAATGACAGCTTTGATAATCATTTTTTTAAGGATTTGGTATGGTGGCTTTTATGACAATAGGTTGTTCTCTGCAAAAGTGCTCAGAATATTGTGTGGTTGCACTTTGAGCAGTGAACTTCAACTACTGTGTTTGTTTACGCTGCTTGTTTTGTGGGTACTCTTTTGATGATATTTTGGTTTAAAGTCTTTGTAAGACTCTGTTTTAATATATAGGCAAGAGCTTCTGGGCCTCCCTTCTGACTTTGAGTGGCCAGGGTGGGAGGGGACAGCATGGTGGTCATTACTGGCAGCCTATATGGACAGGTCAAGAGGATAAATCAGAAGACGCCTTCTTTAAAGAACCAAAAGACAAGTTGTGCTCACAGCCTTTCTTCCCATGAGACTTCAGCCTCCCTTATGTGTTGTTAAGGCAACATAGACATATCCAAAACTTGCCAGGCCAAGGCCACAAGCCACCTGGTGTGATATTAGCCTTGCTTTGACAGGATGAGCAGACAACCTCTGATGGTCTATCCAGCCTAAATCATTACGTGGGTCCTTGGGCATGGTGGCAAGGTGGCATCATGCAGGCCTGCATGGACTTTACTGGGATAATACCCATTATTGTGCCAGAAGCAAGAAAAGGAACTTTTGACTCTGAATTTTATCCTTTTATGTTCCTGAAGTGGCAAAAATATTTCTTATCAGGAATAGTATTTGTGGTAGGTGTGAAATAGCTGTAGCAATGGTGTTTTTTGAAAATGACTCTCAAATAATTGAAAGCTTTTTTTGTAACTAGCCTCCTTACACAGGTTAAAGGATCCTCTAAGGACAGTCTCTGTTTTTCTTATGTGATTTAGTCAAAGGGTGGTGCCTTTGGCAGAAAACTTTGAAGAGTCTATTACAGAGCAGGAAACATGCAGAATTACTGGATTAAGTTCAGCATCCAAAAGTGCAGCTACTTGAAAAGTCCTGTTCTGCTCTGAAGACTGTGCAGGCCCTGCTGCTTTCCAAACTGCCTGTAGCAACCCTGTTTGTCACAGGAGCCAACTGGCAGAAGGTGCAATTTGTGCATGGGCTCAAAGGGAGGAATTTGAATTAAAGGTGGTTGATGTCCCTTACCTGAAACCACAACCTTCTGTGAGTAGTAACTGAGGGCCAGAGCCTGCTGGGGGCTCAGGGCTTTTAAGTGCTATTGCCTTGAAGTTTGTAGCATCCCACCCACAGGTATTTAATAGGGTCATCAAACAAGCCCCCCAAATTAGCTGAAGACAAATCTTATTTATGAGGAGATAAGGTGTATGCTGGGTCTTTGCTTCACCTCATTTCCTTCAGGAAAATAGGAGAAATGCTATAAGTACTAAGAAATGCTGTAAGTACTGCTGTACCTTTCCTAAAATCTGAATTGATTGCTGGAGGTTCTTAATGACTTTCAGTGTGTGTGGGAGGTGGTACCTTGTGGCTGTATTTCCTGACAGGGTTGCCATGGAGTAAGGTCACCTGCCTGGTGCGGGTTGTGGCAGAACGTTGTTCCTTCCATGTGCATTTGTTGGTTGATCTGTCACTCGAGCGAGATAATATAAGGAAATATTATAATAGCCCAAAGCAATTTAATAAGATGTATTAATACGGTACCCAACTGGAAGTTAGGAAAGGGCAGGCAGCTGTCAGGAGGGAGCTACCTGTCAGCACCTTCCCACCTTCCTTGTTGTCTGCAGTCAAATGTGCAAAGCTAATTGAATTACTGTATAGTCTTAATTAATGTGAAGCGACTACCCAAGGGTATCGCGGGATAAAACACTCCAAGGAGTAGATGCTGGAGGTTCTCGACTGTGGTAGGTCATAAGATGATGCAAGTAGAGAATGCTAAGCATAAAGCATTTCTATTTGTTATAGAATTAGATTCATGATGCTGCGAGTGGTGTCCGGGGCGCTGCAAGGAAATGACAGAGGTTCTCCAGCCTTGAAGTTCCAGGGGTTGGATTTCCACAGATAAATTCAGGCCAGCACTGCAAAACATGGAAGGATGGAGCTCTGTGTTCTTCTGGCAATTGCTGGAATTGTTTAAAATGGGGGAACTGATGAAAGCGAATTCTTTCAGAGACTGCAAAAAAGAAAAAGTAAGTAAAACCCTAGCATTTTGATTCTTTGTCATAGGATAGTGGTGAGTATGAGTATTACTGATGTACAGATAAGGCCACAACCTAAAATATCTCTTCCTTTTATTGTTTTCACTGATGTATCAAAGAAAGTTTTGCCTCCTGTTGGGTGAAAATGCACTGAGTTTTGTAGAGAGGGAGAGAAAGCCCTAAGAAACTAGGCTTCACAGTCTGCATTGGATGCTCTGTACACACTAAAAGCCTAGAGACCAGTATCTGTGTTTTATTTCTGATAACACTAAAATATGAATATTAAGCATATTCTGCCCTTTGCCTAGATGGTTATCTTGTCTGGGATTAAATTAATAAATGTCTTTCTGTCTGACAGTTAGAATTTTAGTTAGGCTCAAGAGGTAAATAGGTTTTGAAGCAGTATAGTAATAAGCTTCCAAGGCTGAGAGGCAACAAAACCGAAAAGTAAAAAATCAACATGCTGGACCAGCAATACCTTCTTGAGAAGTTAATAATTCATGACTCAACCCTGTGGAGAGGCTCACATGAGGTTGAAATTTTGCACCAGGAGCTCTCAATATACGATATTGCTATAGTTCTATGATGTGTGTTAAATATTTGTGGTTAAACAGCTCGGTAAACCAGACGTACTGTGATAATAGGGGACTTTCTGGAGCTTTCTGGAAAGCCAGGATAAATATAATAAAAGGATATACTGTGTGGCCTTGCAGATATTCTCTTATGTCTGAATTGAGAGGTATCTTTGGATTCTGTGCTGAGATGGCCAAGGTGCAAGAGAATCACTGACTTCAAATACCAAAGAGAGATGAACTCCAAAGGAGGCTCAAGAAGGTTGAGGCTGCTTCCTCCAAGCCTTCATAGAGTGCTGAAGGTTGGAAGGGACTTCTAGGGATCATCTAGTCCAACCCCCTGCACACGCAGGGTCACCTAGAGCACGTGGCACAGGACTGCGTCCAAGTGGGTTTGGAAGATCTCCAGAGAAGGAGACTCCACAACCTCTTTGGGCAGCCTGTTCCAGTGCTCTGTCACCATCACTGTTAAAAAATTTTTTCCTTAAGTTCCTGTGGAACTTTCGGTGCTTCAGATTCAAGCCTCATAAGAAAGCATGATAGTGGTTTTGGAAGTGCCAGGAGGAGAAGCAGAGTTGGAGAGGGTCTCTGGTGAGTTTGGGATCCAGGCAAGAGGTGAAAGGAGTTCAGAGGGCATCTGCAGAGTGGTCAGAGATAGGTGGTGGTTGTATCAAAACAGGAAAGATACAGAGACAGCGGAAAGAATAATGATGAGTGGGAGAAGGTGGGCTTGGAGATGTGAAATCTATGTGATACCATAGCTAACGGGCAGGACAAGGGGAGATTTAACATAATGTTGCTGAGAATCTCCTGTGTGTTTTGCAGAAACTAGTAAAATAATCATGCCCATCTATAAAAGGCGCTTCTGGTATAGATAACTTTTTTCTTAGATTAGTTTCCTGAGGTCTGCAATGAATTAACGAATTTCTTTAGGAAATCTTGCAGATTAATACAGTGGTCACTTTGTGTACTGGGTGACCATATACACAAAGTTGCATGCTGATGTATGTTGATATCCTTTTAGAATGAAATGCCTTGAAAAATCCAGGAATTGTACTAAATTGACTGTTAAAAGCTAGAATACAAAAACACTTCAGGGATATTAAATTTTAGCTTGAAATGCTTGGTTTTCTTTGTGTTTAAAAGCATCTACGTGGCTATGAGGTATATAGGAAAGAGGATATCTGAAGTCTGGCAGCTGAATGGTGCAATATTGGGAAGTGGAGCCAGCGTGGACTTTTAGTGCAGGTTCAGTGGCTTTTAGTGCCCTTGTCTCTTCCCTGCAGGAACTGTTAGAGGTAGCCGTGATGCTCCCTGCAGGGCACGTGCTCCTGATCCCTTCCGAGCAGCCCTTGGCACCAGCCAGTTGCTTGGGTGCCGAGTCCAAATCACCTGTAATAAAAGACCTTATGGCAAAATGTAAATTGCAGTGATCAGTTGTGAGATTAACAGGTGCAGAGATGGATGGAGCTGTTTGTGCTCCTGAATTTATGATGCTCTTGGCTCCAGATTGCTCCACTACTGGGCGGGCTGATGAGATGTGTTGACAAATATTCCTTTTGCATTGTCAGCTCCTAAATTGTTTCTTTGAGGACCCTCCTTTACATAAAATGCAGATAAATTAACTAGCAATGGGCATTAACCAGCGCTTCTGACTTGCCTGTGGTGTTGTATGAACACAGCAGAAAGGCTCAATCAGGTACAAAAGGCACCTGCCACAGAGCTGCCCTTGGAGGGAGGAAGGGGTGAATAAATACGAGTTGACACAACCCCTGCCAGGCTGGGATTTTGTGGCAAATGAATCGGGGTCCAAAAACTTTGAGAAGAAAACTGTGTCAGACTGAACCAAGCAGGTTTTAGATTCCCTTATTAAAACAGGCATTTGCTGAGAATAAAAGTCCTGAAAATATTTGCATAAATTTGCCCTCAGTGTCTCTGAACTGAAATACTTCAGGAATGCATAAGAAATTGTTCTTTGGATATCTTTAAATTCTCACTTACCTTTCTCCCCATCCTCCTTTTTTGGTGCCTACAACATCATATGTTAATTAAAAGCAATATCCCTACATAGGGATAAGCTTGTTGAACTTATAGTAGTAGCATTCTTTTTAACCTAAAAGTTGTTAATTCATTCAGGGATATTTTTTCACCTCTTTCCAGATGGAAAGAGGCAAACTCTTATTGTTACAGCACTTTCGCAACTTGGAATTTCTTCAGTTCTGCTATTTGAACATCCCTGCATCTCATTGAGTTGTATATATCACTTATTAGCCAGAATGCCTGTCCTGAACAAGAAAAGATGTAAAGATATCTCTTATATGTTGAGATACAAATTCCTGCTACACTCTGTTGCCCCTACATTATATTTCTGTTAGGAATAATAGTAAAATAATAGTGATGACCTTAGTTATTTTCCAACTTTCTGCATTTTTGGATTTGAATGACTTTCTAGGCAGTTTTCGACTCTTACTATAGTGAAATACGGAGGATAATTTTTGGAAAACAGTCTTGGAGTGGGTGAGCCTTTGAATTTTTGCTGATCCGTGATTGAGTAAGTATGGATCAGAGGTTCTTTTCTGCATAAAGTTCATCTGATAATCCTTTGTCTTCATAAAATCTTTCTTTTAACGAATTTCTGAATAATGTTATTCTGCATGTTAACAGAGCCTGCAATGTATGTGCACATGGCCTATTCCTAGGAACAATATGAGCAATGTGGGGAAAACTTTAGGAAAAAATAAGTTGAATTACTAATTTAAATTTTATGAGTTTGGATTTTTTGAGCATTCTTAGGGATTAAATCTTGTATTTGCTGATAATGTTGAATACACAGCTCTTTAGAAGATTTAATTCCAAAGAGAACATCATCAACCCACACACATAGAGGAAGGGGGAATGGTGGCTATTGGATGCCTGTTCCTCATTCAGTGAATCGGGATTTTGGGATACGGATCTTTACACCATCATGACGTGCAGCAGATGATGCTGTTCCGCTCCACACCAGTACCTCAAGGGTTTGCAGAAGGGAAAAGACGTGCAGAAACCTCCCAGTTCAGTTGCTCTGGAGGTTGTGCATATGTGCAGGTGCAGCATGAGGAACAGACCTCACTACCTATCTCCCTATAGACCCTCTCCCTCCCTATTACGTGACCTGCCTCTGTCCTTGTATCTGATGTGATATGGATCTCCTCAGTTGAGGCTCATGCATCTGATAGATCTCTTAATGTCAGCAAAATTGTGCTGATTTTGGTATCTTATTACCTCAAGAAACAGAGTTTTACAGAAAACTAACTCTGCAATTCATAATTTTATTTTTTTTCCCCCAAAATAGAGAATGGTTCTTGCTGTGGCTTGTAAATGAGTACAAGGAAGTTTTTGTAGGATGTGCAATGTGCCTCCCCTCCGCACCCTGCTCTGCGCTCTCGTCTTCCCCATGCATTGCTATGGTGGATTCCTGGCTTCCCGAGTGTCCGGAATTCCTGCCTCCTGGCTTTCCGAGTGTCCGGGTTCCTGTCGTATCCCGCTGGCCGTGTGAAAGGCACCATATGTTTTCTGGCAGGGTGGCCTCAGGCCGTGTGGCCGGCTGGGCAGCAGGTCCATGCGCCGGCCCCGGCCGGCTGCGAGGGATATTCTGTTCCTGCCATCTGGCTGCTGTCTCTTAAGAGCAATGGAATAAGTCAAAGCTCTGGCCCTCGGCAGCTGGAGGGCCTGGCGGGCATCTGTGAGGCTGCCTGTGGAAAATGAGCTTTCCAGATCTGCCCTGCGTGTGCCTAAGAATCTAACCAGAAAATTTCTTCTTGCAGTTGCAAGGGCTTCTCGTGTGCTAATGTAGCTGGTATTATTCCTAAGCTGCTTCGGTATCTTAACTGAAGGAGGAAGTCACTGCTTGTTGTTGGCGTATGATGGAATTATGCGTTCCATGCAACCTTAAAAGAATTTAAGAAAAATTACTCCTTTGTACTGATTGAAATACTGGTTTTCCTTTTTTGATATGAGAACATCTTCTGCATACAAAACTCGGCACTCTGACCCTATGTTCCACTTCACCTGCCACTCTATTCTTCAGCTATGTTGAATATGAATAGTCAATCCTTGCAGAGAGGATTTCACCCACGAGACAGTGTATGCAAAATATATTCACTGAGAAGCTCTTTTATTCCTGGCTAAGATCATTTCCATGTACAATTAATAGACATCTGTGTATTAAACTCTGCCATGTAGTTCAAATGCATATTTTAAAACAGGTGTTGTTTTCAGAGGTTTATCTGTCTTATTTTCAGTGTTGTCTTCTGTTCCTTATGCCCACAGCTTTGACACTTTACTAGGTTATGCCTTGACTCTTGCAAGGGAGTATTGAAGACTTGTTGATGATAGCTGAAGAGAACAGCTAATCTTTTTATATTTGTTTATTACTCCTATCCATGAGGTAACAAAAACAAGGATTAGTGTAACTGTTCCTAAACGCAGAGCTACTCTTACCATTATAGATGCTGTTTTACTGAGCGAAGCTTGGTTGCAAATAGACATCTAGACCCACTTGAATGATCCATCGTGGCCTCCACATCTGCCACAGCAATGGCAGGAGCCCAAGCAGCAGCCACGAGCCCAGGGGCAGAGGTCTGGAACACGAGCGGAGCGCTCGGCATGGGTGTGGATGCAGTGGAATTGGCCCTTCTCTACATCTCCCATGCTAGTGCCTGGGAGCAAGCTTGACTCTTGTTAAAATTCTCACGTCGTATTTTCTTATTTTATCCTTAGCTGCTTTTAATTTCCTTTGAGATGATCAATACGGCTTTTCAAAGAGAACGGTTCTACTGAGACAGCTCTGTTCATTTAATAAAATGCATGTGCAATAGACTCTATTTGTGCTGATATTGTTGAATTTGGACCTCAAAAAATATGATTAAGACTTTTGCCTGTGACTTCAGGAAAGACTGTGTTTATATTTTCTTTAGATGAAAATGGGTAGGTGTTTCTTGAGGAGTGCAAGGTGGTCATGAGCAAGGCCGTGCTCATCCTGACAACCTTTGCCTGGTCTACCTGCCTCTGGACTGTAAGTGGGACTGTCCTGTCACAGCCAGGTGACAAGGGAGCTGCTCATGGTCATTGTGGCCATGGTTGGGTATTACAATGGTGAAACCTCACTCTTGGGTCGGTGTCAAAATCTAATTAAGCAATCCTTGTCCTTTAGGAAAAAAACTTCTGAAATCTATGCTACGTTTTAAGGTATAAGGAGGTCATAAAAATGTTTGCTAGCAAAGTAGCATGTGGTTGTGATTGTGGCTCCTCTCTTGCTGCCCTGCTGCTTTCGAGGAGTAGAAAATTGTGTCTTAATGACAGAGATTCTGATGATTGAGACCCCAAAACCCAAAAGGTGCCTAAATGTTTGTGTATAGATGGCATGTGAAATGTGTATCTTGGCTGTGGTGCCTAAGGAACTACACATTTTAGGTTGAGAGGATTGAGAAAACTGAGCAATAACCTTTCTTAGGATAAAAATGGGTACAGCAAGGCTCGGGCAGGCACGTTGCACTGATCCCAGGTAAATCATGTGGATAAATGATCATTTCCTCATGCATAAATTAACCAGTGATATTTTTCCCTCCATTTCAAACTTTGATTTGCCAAACTAAGACTATAAATCAGTTTTAATTCATAACTGTTGTCAATTACTATAATAGACCTTTGTCTTCTACACCTTCATAGAACAGTAACAATTTATCATCTGCTAAATTGCATTAAAAAAAAAAACCTCTTTGGTGTTATATTAACCTGTGAAGCAGATTCTTCCTGTTGATTTTGATGATATGAGCTGCAGTGGGGAAATTCCAGTCATCTTCTGTCTGAAAGCCTGACCATACCTAATGACTCACTTGTCTTTAATGAATGCTGCTTGAATGAAAGCAAATTTAAGTCAGAAGGAGCATGCAAGGATGATTCACAATTTAAATTCAAGATCGCACAGCCATTTAACAATATCAAACCAAAATGTTTTCGTGTCTTTGATTTAAAACAGCTTCCTTGTGAATAATTGCATTCTTGTAGCTCTGCTCTTACACTTAACTGTCCAATTTCCAGGGCAGTTGTCCCTTGAGGAAAAATTGCTGCCTAGCTCTGTGCTCTGGGAATTGTCTAATCCGAGGTTACCAAATGCTTGTTAGAAAGTTCATGAGCAAGGGACAAAACTCAAATGTGAAGATTTTTCTGGAAGAAGAACAGGAAAGCAAGAAGTAGAATGTGGTCATTCAGGGAAAGAGAGCTGGTGACTTAAATCCGAGTGCTGGTACTGTTCCAAGGACAATCTTGGAAGCTGAGGGATGGAGGGAAGCAGCGGGGAGACATGCCTTGCTTCATGTTTGCAGCCTGTTCCTATGTGTGTGTGTGTGTGTATATATATATATATATATATGTATATATAAAACTCCCGCAAAGGGAAGCTGGGGCATGCACTGTTGTATTCCATAAATCTCCAGTCACTGGAGGGAATGGGGCTGCTCTTGGAGCAGCTGCTTCCTTCCACCTATCTCCAAATGAGTCTAGTGTAGACCTTAATTATGGAAAATTGCCACATTTTAGTTAACACTGCTTGTAAGAATGAAATCCAGTTGCTTATAGCATTGATACATTAATGGTGGAAATACTGGAAATGAGTTTTCTGTCTTTTTCTCCAGATGTTTCTGCTTGAATGCTTTGACTATTTCCTGATACAGGGTAGAGAAGTTTGAGTCCTATTTGGATAATATCTTATAGCTATCTGAATTCTGGTAATATTTTTTTGTACAGGAACAAAAAGTCTGGCTTTCTAAGGTGGAAATCAAATCCAAAAGCAATTTATATGGAATAACTGGCACAACTGCTAAAAGGGCTTTCTAAATTAGCAGAAGGAAGACTTGAAGCTGTGGGAGTGGCTGTATGCCACCTCATAAATGCAGAGGTATCAAACAAATATAAAATATCCATGAAGCAAAAATAAAGGTGTTGGTGGAGCCTGGGATAGCTGTGGGGAGCCCAGTATGGTTCAATGACTGCCAACCTGGGACTGCATGTGCTGTGCATGAACCAGTTTCAGCGGGGATGAGAATTTAAGATGGAAAATAACACCCAAAAGAGAAACTCGGAGCCCATTTTTCAGTAGAAAAATCTAACTTGATTCTAATGGGTTGATTCTGTAGCAGACCAGCAGCCATGGCTTGTTTCTGCCTCCGTGCAGTCATCCTCTCTCCTTCAGCCCCTACCAATACAGAAAAGACTTAATTCATGTGGATGGTGGGTGGGAAATGCTCCATGTGAGCCGGGGTCTCTGGATGGAGACCCTGGGCTCTATTGCTGTGAAACTACTCATTTAAAGTTCATTTGAAGGGAACATTTACTTTAGAAATAGACACTGCACGCTTTCCTTTTGTAACTATAGAAAGTATATCTAATGAAATATGAAAGATCCTATGTCTTATTCATGAACGCTGAAAGTTGCTCAGCAGCAGTCTTCAAATATACCTCTGCAAGTATCTAACTCTGCAATTTATGTGACAAGTAATGACATACTAACATCTTTGAAAGTTAAGTATTTGTGTTAATTTTTAAAGAGAGACATTTCAAGTGACAGCCTGAATGAATATTCTCTGAAAAGCCACCTATCTTCTGTTGACAAAAAAGAGAGGTATGGAAGCTCTGTGAAATATTTAACTACACAAGTTATAATTTAGTTTCTGTGTGCTACCTCCTTAAACATATTGGAAGCTGATACCTGATGAAAGCCAGTGTCATTCTCTGAAGAGAATTTGTGACATGTTGCAGAAGAGGCTGCAAAATGAGTCTCTGCAGTCTATAGAGATGTTACTTTTTATTTTAATTTATTTTTTTCTTTAGAGCTTGTCCATTGCTGAAAGAAAAAGCACTCAGCCTGAAAGCATCTGAGATACATATATATATTTATGTAAGAAATGCTTAAATTCATCAAATTACTAGTAATTTGTATGAGGAAAATCAGACCCAAGAGGCACTGTTTCCATTTGTGGATGGAAAAAGCCCTTAGGAATAAGTGAAGCTGGAAAAATACCAGGAACCTCATAAATATAGAGGTGCACATCCAGTTAAGCGCTGCATTTTTTTGCGTGATATCATCTTTCCCATAGCTCTTGGGGTTGCAAAGATGAGATACAAACCCCAGCAACCCGCTCTGCTGGTCACTGATGCTCCTGGCCAACCTGGGTAGCGTTTTCTGCAGGGCAGGTTGGAGGACTGGTGTGTGCAAACAGGGCTGGTGGAAAATAACTTTTCAGGACTTCATAAAGGCTCTTATTTTTTTTTTATTTTTTTTATTTTTTTTTTGAGATCAGCTGTCTGATTTTCATCTATTTGAGCATTTACCTCATCCGTCGCCTTGAACTGATTGAATTTGTTAAGCTAGTGCCATTACTGCATTTAAGGGCTGAAGCAGCCATGGGTGCACGACTCGTTCTGGCTAGGGGATCCGCACACATGGCATCAGCCTGTGTTATCGATGTAGTTGCTGAATTATGCTGGTAGCAAAGCTATTTTTCACAGTTACTGCTTAAAGTCTTGATTTATATTTTACTACTGCCATTATTGTCTTTCTAGCCTAGTGTTTCCTGTGCCCAGGAAGATGGGATGTAAATATTCATGGGGGCTGTGTTCTTCTTTCAATGTCTGTACCAGTGTTTAGTGCACATGCTCTCTGCAGGGATGTCCTCTTGGAAGCACAGAACTGAATCAATCTCTTTAGGATTCCTCTTTTCAAATTTCAAACAATTTGTCTAACCATAATGCAAGAATATTTTGTTGGAAAGGTTTTATCAGTTGGCTTTAAAATTCTTTGGAAATGATTGTTCACACAAATATACTGTTAAAGTTTCATACCTTATTGCAGCAGGCCTATTCCTACTGAAACATTCAGAGAAATAATAGAAGACATCAGAGTACTGAGATCTGCAATAGCATAAGTTCAACTCTTATAACTGTATTTTTTTTTCCAACTCCTTTGAAAGTCTCTTGTCATTAGGCAGTAGTGTCACCTGGCATGAGATGTTCCATGGCCTCTTCCATGTCTTATTAGTACAGTGCAAAGGAAAAGTACTGTTTTCCATGGGACTCCTGGACATGGCAACTTCTTTGAGTTTGCAGGAAAACAATCCTGGGAACACGTTGCTCTTGAAGGCACTGCTGGAAATGTGATTTTTCTGCCTGCACTTTCTTTAGGTTCAGTGCCTTGCAGGTTTGCTCTCCTCATCTGCTTTGCTACAAGCTCGCCAGGAGCCTTAAACTTCATTCTGAACAATGTTGAATAATTTTCTGCCTTAACTTTAAAATATGAATTCTTTTATCTGCTGCCTTCTGTAAGGCTGTAAGTATAAATTTATAGCTTAATCACAACACTGCTCATAAGATGGACATACATGTAGATTCCAGATAATACCTTTGCATGAAAAATTGACTGAACAAGGACTCTATGCAAAATTTTTCATGTCTCTACCCTTTGCCTTTCCCATCTAGCTAGCACTTTTTATTGCTCGGTGTGAGACTGTATTCTACCCAATTTCATATGTGACTTCAGAGTCAGTTCTTTTCATTATGTTATAATCTAATCAATATTTTTACTTGTCCAACAGGACATTTGTTATAAACCCTGATTAATGAGGTTGATACCATTGTGTAGCAATTCTCCATAAAGGGACCTGATGGGCCCATCTGGTGGGAGCTTTGGGATTTTCTAGAGAGCTGAAGCAGAGCCCCATCATACTACTTTCTTTAAAAGAAATCTATATTCTTACATCCATAAATATAATTCTCCCTGTGTTTATGACTCAGTACGTTTTTCTTAAGAGACAGGGGAAAAAGGGACAAAACCCTGAAGTTTTGTTTCCTAGGGATACAGTGGAATAGTAGTGATAATTGTGTATATGCGTGTGTACACATGCATATATTTTAAGCATAAAAAATATGTCTACGATTCCTATATATGGTAGGAGTCCTTTATTAGGAGGAGACAATTTTGTTGTCTTCAGTGGAAACTGCTCCAGCTAAGGCGAGAACAAGAATCTCCTGATGTGCTCATTGATGCTCCTGGTGGAAGTTGTGCTAGGATCCACGTGGTAAATCCATCCCAGCCCCTGCACTGGCAACTGAGCAGCTTCTTGGGAGTGCTGCTCTCCACAGGGTTTGCTTAGTCTTAGTGAGTGCTCCTTGTGTTTTCCTGAACAGTTGTATTGAATCCTAAGAACAACAGAAGCTTTGTTGGAGGGTTGTGCTTAAAACCATGTTTTAGTCAAGTCTGAGTATATTCATTTTCTTTCAGAGTGAGCCTTGAGTATGGTCTGTTGTTGTTTCCTATGAAATGCAGGATAGTGGTGTTTTTTTCTTCTTCTTTTCTCTCCTTAGAGTTATGAGAAAACACTGATAAATTGCCTGTGAGTTTTGAGGCAGTGTTATCTTTCTGATGGCCAGTGTGGTATCTACCAGCTGAAGTTATCCAGAAAGGCACCCGATTTAGAGATGCCAGGTGCAATAGCAGCATCCAGGCTGACTAAAGGGGCAAGACACAGAAGGGCTCCTGTTGAGCCAGGGCATTTCAGTAGATGGAAAAGATTTTATGCTGATGAAAATCTGCTAACTTTCATATTATGGTTTTCCTTAGTTTCAATGAGAATAAGGCTTCCCAAAGGTGCCAGTTGATATCCCAAAAAAACAAAGTACTGTGTTTTCTTAGCCATAAGCAAAGATCCTGCCAAAACAAGCTTCTCTACACCAGTCTTTCACATTTACAGGAGAAAAAGTCATTTTCTAAGAGCTGTTTGCTGCCTGTGCTGGAAACTCCAATTCGGGTTTTCCATGCTGGCTGTGGCAAGTCCTCTCCAGTGCAAACACTGAGATTCTTTATGTGAATTAAGCATCTAGGTGAGCACCATGCACATCTGAAGATCCTTCAGGCAGGAAGGGACCTCAACTTTTTTAAGTTAAATATAATTATTTTCTCTAGTATAACTAATATCAATACCAGTTTTTCCATACCTAGTGAGTTTGTGAAGCCCATATAAAGGATTGTTCTTCTCTTTGCTTAGAGAAGAACTGTTCTATAGTCTTCTCTTGCTAGTCTGTTCTGTGCTAGATATCAATAAGGAATGAAGCCACAATTTTCTGAGTAGCTGATATATCAATTTAAGTATATTTGTCCATTAATTAAATCTCATTCTTTTTGCATGCAAATAGATTTCTCTCCAGGGAATTAATTACAGAACAAATTTCAAGCTAATCTATCTTTGCAGTCCAATGTAATATTAAGCTATAAAACCCACTTTCAAAATGAAGCTGTTCACCATTTAATGAATTGCTATTGAATTTCTTTTCCAAGCAATTTGGCATTACCCAGTTAAAACAAACAAAAACAAGAATTGGGTACAACTGACTCCCAAATATAGCAATGCAAGGGCACTGCTTTAGATAGCACCACGGAAGACTGTGAGAGAAGAAGAGTTGATGGATTCTGAGATGACTTGATAGTTGTGTGTTTTTTTTTTTTTTTTTTTTTTTTTTTTTTTTTTTTCTTAAACTGGCATTCTGAAATTGAGATTTGATTACACTCCACTTGAACTTAGGTTTTCCAGTGAAACTGAGACAATGTATGGCTAAAGTTTCCACATATTTGTTTTTAATAATACTAAACCACCATAATAATGATCGACTTGAGGATAAGAACTGTTAGTTCTTTCAGGACTCGGATGTCCTTTCTGGCAGTGGTACTTCATTGCCTGCAATGGAGGCTGGTGCATGCTGTGTCCTTGATCCTGCAAGCCCTTGTTCCTGTGCTTATATTTAGTAATGTCACTAACATGTAGCCCTGTGGAGGCTTCCAGCAATGTTGGGTGACTCATAGTAGGGAAGCAAAATATATTTAAAACTGTTTGGATGTGTTTGCATGATACCAAAACCTCCTTAAATTTGGCAGCACTCTCATGCGTGCTGCCCCCCAAAACAGGGAGGAATTAAAGAGTGTTTGTGTATTTTTATGTATGAAATTTCATTAAGGTCTAGGGCTGAAAGCAGTGACACTGTCTAATGTACATTAAAACTATTTGTCTGGAAATAACCCAGCTGAAGCAGGCACTGGAGGTGCTCACTAGTGCCAGGCTCTCCTAAGGAAAGCGTCACGATCTCACCCGTGCTCTGCAAGACCAAGGTTAATGTTCCCTGTTGCACGGCGCGGGTCCAAAGGAGAGCAGTGGTGTTGAAGCTGTGCTCGTTTGGGCACAAAGAGGACAAGGTGCCAGGTTCAGCCCAACTGCAGTCTCCTTTGGTGTGTTTTGGATAGAGCTGATGTCACTTGAAAACCTTTCCTTTTCCTTTTGATTTATTTTTGCTATCAGCTTTGACCTTTAGGCAACTTTATTAGGCAGAATCACTTTTCGTTTGATCTGGCTTTTTAACAGCTATCCATTTCACCTGCGTTTTCATCCCCGGGAAAGGTTAAGCAGAGGTGACCTCAATCACATTTCCCTTATTCCCTCTTCACCACGCTCCATCGTGTTTCCTTTTTCTAAGCTTTTTAAGAGTTACTTTTGTTTGTGCTCGTGTTTCCGCTGCTCCTCTGTGACTTGAGAGGGAGAATTTTTTTGCTGATCTTATTTAGCCTGTGCAGTATCACAAAATGGGCTCTCCCTTAGCTCCTGCATTCCCACCTGGATGGCCTTCCAGACCCACGTCCCGGGTTGCCATTGCAAAGGTTTTGAGGAGGTTTTGAGGCAAGCAATGTTTGTGTGTGTGAATGCATTTCCCCAGCAAATAAATGATGACTGCCCAGTAGTGCTCAGCTGTGAAACCTCCCTGGTTAGAGACACACTACATTAGAAGCAAAAAATTTGGTTTAGCAGTTAAAAATTTGGTTTTGTTGCCTCTACTTTAGGGCATTTCTCTCCCTCCTTCTGTTGAGCCGTGAAGACCTGGTGAAGGTCTCATACTTGTTCATACTCAAAGCTCTCCCCATGGTCAAGCTGAAGCTAGCATGTACCACGTATCTACCTTGGGACTGTTTATTTTAAGCACCTCAAGGGAAAAGTGAAAGCAAACCACAAAAATAGTCTTTTAGCCTTGGAGAGAGACTTGGAGGCCATCAAGAATCAGAGAATTGTGGTAAAACTCAGCCTTTTATTAGTTATCCTTGGAAGTGGAAGGCATGAGAAGGCAGTAAGAAAAATCTGTTTTCTTTTTGGGATGCTTTAGGTAAGTTGTAATTCAAGAAAAATGCTTAAGAGTGCAAAGCACTGCTTAACCTCAAGGCTATGAAATGAAGCACAGAATAGTACCAGTAAAAAATGGGTGTGTATCAGTCAAAAAATACTTTATGTATGTCCATTTCCAAAACGATGAAAATTGCCTGTTGATGCATAATTGGATAGTTCAAGGCAGAGAATTTAATAGAAAGAGCAACTTTGAGGGTTGCGCTTTAATTAGATATTACCACAATATTTCTGACATCAAAGTGGGTTTTGGCTGCTTTTGTGATGAGTCTTGAGTGTGTTCTTTGTGTGTTTTTGTGGTTCTGCTATTTCTGTGACAGCCTTCTAGAAGAAATGAATAAAATTGGTGCAGATTTGTTATTTCTTGCATGTATTAGAAATTTGCATTTATACCACTTCATGAGATTTTTCATACTAGATTGTTTTAACATTTAGAGGTCTCATTCACACGATAGACTGGATGTCAGAAATGATTTGATCTATCTCTTCATATTATGTTGTGCTTTGTATGCAATAAGGAAAAAAACTAATGTTTAATGTAATACCGCCATTTCACCCTTAATGGTTCTATGTCTGCTTTCAAATCAGTGTATCAAATCTTTCTCTTTAGCAAGAGATAACTCTCAGAAATGTCTAAATATTGTTATAATTGCAGGATATATGTTTTGTAGCTACCATGCACTGCAGCTTATTCAAACTTATAAGGTTCAGTTTTGGCTATCATTGGTGCAGTTTAATCAGAACAGGTATATCTGAATTGGCACTTAAAGTTCAAGAGTAATTTTGACTAAAAGAGAGCTAATAGGTAGATAATCAAACTTGGAATAGAAAGAACAACATGCACCTGATCTGTGTCTCTTTTGGAAGTGGTGAAGTGCCAAATGCCCTCCTTTTCTTCATCGAGAACAGTGGAGAACCTCAAAGGGCACTTGCATCCCGAATGGCTCAGAATGGGAATCACAGAAACTAAGGAGTAAACACACTTAACACTAGCTATAACCCAAGTGACACTACTTTTCTTTTCCTTTTTTCTAATTCCTTTAAGTGTTCTGTGCTTATCTGTATTTCACCATTTTGAAAGAGCTCTTTGATTTTTGTACTCATTTCCATCAGAGGAACTGCAGTCATTAATGATGTATCAGAAGGCAGCAAGATTTTTGTACAGTTTCTAGGCTTCAAGGATAATGGATATTTCAAGAAACAATACCTAAAGCTGCTGGGAGAGAATGGTTTAAAAATAAATAAAAGAATGAGAGAGAAGGTCCCCTGTGAATTTATATCCCTTAGATTTAAATAAAAGGAAAACTAAGTCCTTGTGACAGGAGAGAAAAGGGTGTAATGACTCCCAAGTTAACCTTGGGATGCTCTTGAGAGCAGGTGAAGTGGCTGTTCTGCACAATGGACCAGAAGAACTTGTTGGCTCCTCAGAGAATCTTTGCTGCCTTTTTCTGTTAGTAATTGCTGGTTGTCATTGCATTTTTCTTTGCTGTTTTCATCAACCTGTGCAAGATTCAATTACTCCCTAAAAGAAATTATACTGTAATAATTTTGGGCCCAGGTTTCTTAAAGATATTTCTACAATAAATGATAGAGCAAGGGCACTTGTAGGATTTACTAGGACATCTGTGCCTATTAGGTGCATAACTGCTATAGTTTAATGCCCTCAGAGCTACAGTTGATGAGTTATAACATTTTCTTCAGCCATCCCTGAGCACATATACAGCTAACAGGTTTCAAGCTATTTACTTGTGCAAGAAATATTTTGCTTTCTAACTTTAAAATTGTATTTAGGCTGTGATGTGATGAAACTCAGTGCTAGTTTGTTGATGCTCTTGATGTTGCTAATTGATATTGGCTGGCTTCTCTGGGAATAGGTTGGTAATGCACCTATATTTTCCAGATACAACCATCAGTTCTCATTTCCCTCACTTGTTTTTGGTGGCAGGAATCCAGTTTGCATATGGGTGTCAGTGAATCTCGAGGAAACCCCTGTGTTTCTGCCCTTTCTCAATACTATTTTAAAAAGAATCATTTCATTATAACAAGGGGAATGACATTCCCACCAACCTTTCTGGATAGATGGGAGCTTCAGGACATCTGGTCTTGTGCTCTTCAGCTTGTGTTCTCTATCTGTGCTGTTCTTAATCACTTGCCCCTAGTTTGGTTGGACTCTGGCAGTGTCTTGGGCAAGGGAAGGTGTCTTTTGTGCTAGCTGGAGGAACTATCCCTCAAATTGTTGTCCAAAAAATTACCTGCACTCGCTCTTCACTACAAGCAATGGGTGAGCTAATGTTCTGTGTATTAGAAATTATTTGTAATAATAACATATCTCATACCTTGATTAGCATGGTTTGAATTATGAATCAAAGCATTAAAATCTGTTAAGTCTTGCATGTTGAAAGTTTTAGATCTGCCCCACCACTGAATTCTGGCATATGGCAAATTAAATCTGAGAATCTCCAAACTTCAAGGGAAAGTCGCTGATGCTTTTAACTGTCTCTTCCATCGTGACAGCTTTACCAAACATCTGACTTGCTACTCAGGGCAAAGGATTTTATTTTCTTTAACTTTTATCTTTTTACTGCCTCTCTAGGCGCTCCAAGTACCATTCCTGCTTGGCACTGCTGCATCCTGAGTGCTGCACTAAGGCTCCAGGAGCCAGGATCCAGCATTAGCAGATTAACTGCCTCTTCAGCCCATGTATGGTGAGAATCCAAAGAAAATATTATTGCTTGTCAATGTCCTCATCGCTGAAAACCACCTAGGCTATGTTAGTAGTTGTGCTTGGTATTACATGCAGAATTTCTTTCAAAGTATCAGAGAACTAGTTTATTATTCTTTCCTGGTTTTGTTTAATTGCTCCAAGTTGTCTTTGTTATCTCTACCTATGTTAGATGCTTCTTGTTTCCTTCCAGTGGTTCAGGCTACTCAGGCATAAGAATTGAATGGCATTATGGTTCAGCTACAAGGGTTTTACATTAGCCAAAATACGAAAAACAGATTTATAGTAGTTTACATAAAGCCGGAGATTCTAAATTGTATTGACGTGTTGCATTTAGGGAAATCTCTCGCTACCACTGTCCATGTGTGGAATGTAAACTGATTCTTTTACGTAACTCTCTTGAGAGCTTGCTCCATTCAGGGAAGCACATTAAAGTCTAAATTATTCAGTGTACTTTGCTTTTCATGTGCTAGAATCAAATATGGCAAATAAATCCCTTCTTATTTATTATCAATGAAATAAGTATGAGTGTTTTGCCAATAGGAATTAAGTTTCATCTAGACTTTTTTCTGTGTATCTAGCTTTGACTTTTCATAGTGAAGTGAGACTTTTAAGGGACTTTTTCACTGTTTTGTATATTCTATTTCACGCGAGTCTTTACCCTTACTTACGTAGTTTGGGTGCTACTGCAAGAGTGGTGTGAAAGCTACTCGCAAGAAAATGCATAAAACAATTACTGGCTTTCTGGAAAGTTTTCCAAATAAAGATAACTTTTTACTACAGTGCGTAGTACTTGGGAAATACATTGAGGTGAGAGTAACAACTCGGGGTTTGATCCTGCTAGAACATGAACAGATACAATTGTCAGCAGTTTATTCTCTCGAGAAATCAAATGTAAAAGAAAAGATAAAGACTGAGAGAGGAGAGGTGGGAGGGAAAGCATGACAAAGGTGAGTTGATTTCTTAAAAGCCAGAATAGAGCTAAGTAGCAGCAGTTGACTGGGAACCCAGTCAGGGCTTCCAAGTGTCCTGCCTGCTGCTCTACAACAGACATCTTAATTTCATTTTTCTAGTATTTGTAGTTTGAATTTTCTTTCTTGGCAGCTGCATGACAGGGAGCACAGCATTTCAGCTGTGCTCGTGTACAGTGCAGGTCCTTTCCATGTGGTATCCCATAACTGATGCTTGGGTGGCAGAAGGGTCAAAACTCTGAGGTCTTCATGTGCTGAATTGAGTAGATACCCCGATATGAGTCAATACTCTTCTGATCATTGCCTTGGTGAGGGATTTTTCCATTAAAAATCCTGGGATTTTCCAGGTGAACGTGCCCAAAGACAGGGCACGGTGAAGAGCGAAATGCTGCCCATGATGGTCACGTTACAGCTCTGTACCTTGGCCCATAAACCAGAGCAGAGGTTTCCGTAAGAAATACTAGCCTTGATGGAAACTGTTCATCTTTGAACAACTTAGGAAATTAAAAACTTTTTTTGTGTGTGTGCATGTGTTGTTTTTCCCCCCTCTTCTCCCCACCTGCTGCAAACCTCCAAGCAGGAGGTATTTGAATCTTGTTCCTTGCAGCAGCAAAGGCTCAACAGGGAGCTCTGGCATGGGAAATGGGAGCTCTCTTTTGTAGACAGAATGCTGAGCTCTGTCTTCTGTAAGAACTCATTTTAATGAAGACTTTGTGGAAATAGCTCTATAGGTATGTTTATTTTATGGACACAAGTACTGAGATTCCTCAGGTGAGAGCAGTAAGTGGGAGTATTCTCCATATTGCTATGATTTTTACAGAGTTTGCTATAATGACTAGAACTTTTTGCATTGCCTTCCTTTTCCTCCTTTCTCTCTTCTTTCATGTAAATAGAAGTTGTTGCTCTTGTTGCAAAAAATGATGTGTTCCTGTAGAGACTTAGCTTTCTCTGCAGAGGAAAGGTAGCATTTACTGGCTCATGTGGAGCCTGTTAAAAAAGCTGTTAGATGTGTGTAGCTCTTTCAGCCTCTTGCAGTTGTTTTTTTTTTTTTTTTACCCCTCTCTGACCTGAGAGTTTATGCATGGCTTCAAATTTAGTAATATCTGCTAAAACAGGCATCTGCTAGAAATCATATGCTGTACTACAATTCACTCCTGATCAGATTTGAATTCAGCTGGAAAATTGAGGAAACGCTGTTAACTTTATGCAGTCTGTGTTGGTTTTCTAGAGCTGGCTAATGAGAACTTGCCAGGGCAGACAGAGGAAGGGAGGCGCAGTGATGGCAACCAGGTTTCCTTTCCTTTGGACGTGGATGTGCAGGAGACAGTGCTACAAATCCTATATGAATCCCGTTCCTCAACTTTATTGCAAAATACACATTTGTGCAAGTGGAAACAAAACATCGGCTGCTTCTTGCTGGTTTGCAGACCATGTCGGTTAGTTCAAGCCATCAAGGGTTGTGTTTTATAGCAAAATGGTGACCTGAGCAAAGTGTGGCTGGTCCTGGCTCCTGGAAGTCCTTGTGGGGTTGACAGTTGTGTTTTCTGGCTCTGCCCCCGGGACCTGACCAACTCTAGATAGATGCAGAGGTCTGGAGTAACCTTTTTAGGTGAAAAACAGATAAAACAGATTTTAAAAAAACCCAACAGATTGGGTTACTCTTCATGCTCTGTCTGACTCATGTCTGATTAAAGCAGGCTGTCTCCACTGTACTTCAGAGGATGCATTGATGAACTCTTGTAACTTGTGTGTTTTCTTTCCTGATTTATATGGAAAATGAAGCCAGGATTATAAATTCCTCTTCCTGTTTAAGAGTCTACAACGGATCATTAGCCACAAAAACTGCATCACACAT